>NW_027636795.1:0-127000 GCF_936440315.1 Barbus barbus | reverse complement strand
CTAACCCTAACCCTAACCCTAACCCTAACCTAACCCTAACCCTAACCTAACCCTAACCTAACCCTAACCCTAACCCTAACCCTAACCCTAACCCTAACCCTAACCCTACCCTAACCCTAACCCTAACCCTAACCCTAACCCTAACCCTACTAACCCTAACCCTAACCCTAACCCTAACCCTAACCTAACCCTAACCCTAACCCTAACCCTAACCCTAACCCTAACCCTAACCTAACCCTAACCCTAACCCTAACCCTAACCCTAACCCTAACCCTAACCCTAACCCTAACCTAACCTAACCCTAACCCTAACCCTAACCCTAACCCTAACCCCTAACCCTAACCCTAACCCTAACCCTAACCCTAACCCTAACCTAACCCTAACCCTAACCCTAACCCTAACCCTAAGTACTCAATTAAATAGAGCAACCAAGGAAAATTTCACCAAATTCATGGAACCAACTAAATTTCTGACCAAACATAGACCGATAGCGGCTTACAAACGAAACAAGAACTTATTGGATACCTTGGTTTCTAGTAAAATCACAACATCCTGTAAAGTGAGTAAATCTGGGGTTTATAAGCACTTTGTGGGCAAAAGAATGGTCCAGAATAAAACCAACAAACAACTCTTCCAAGTGCAGAGAAACATGTCAGCACATGTCTCAAACTGTGTCTATCTCATATCTTGTTCCAAATGCCACAAACAATATGTGGGGCAGACAAAGAACCAATTGTTACTTAGAATCTATCAGCATTCGTATAACATTCGTAATAAAATTGAAAAGAGACGATATGTAGTTAGACATTTTTTAATACATGGCCTAGATGCCCTCAGAGTTTCAGGATTGGAGTCGAACCCCTTTTGGACGCTCTCGGAGAGGCTCAGGGCGGAGAGGGTCTGGATTAAAAAATTGGACTCTCTCTACCCCAGAGGCCTCAACGAAGCGTAACCTTACTGTCCATCTTTCTATTTTAATCATTTTTATGGTTATTTTTCTTCTAAGTCTGGTTTTTCCTTTTTTTTCTTTTGGTCAGTGTGTTGGAGACCTTAGGGTCTGTGTCTCTTATCTTTAAAAATCACACAATAATGATAAGAATTCTTATGGAGTTCAGGTGTGTCTGCTGGCATGACCCAGCAGGCCCCAAGTAACACCCTGATTATTAATCGTGTACCCATTCTCCTCCTAAACCTCAAGTCCCAAAATTTTATGCATGTAACCCGTCACACCTGACACCTAAAGACACCCTATTTTATGGTGTACACCCCCATACACCTAACACCTAAAGCCACTGGAATTGACGAAACTTATCATCCCAAATCTTACACCTAGATTTAGTGGACCTAATGGATTCACCCACCCCAAACCTGACACCTAGAGTTGGTAGACCTAATGAATTCACCCACCTCAAACCTGACACCTAGAGTTGGTAGACCTAATGAATTCACCCACCTCAAACCTGACACCTAGAGTTGGTAGACCTAATGAATTCACCCACCTCAAACCTTACACCTAGAGATGGTAGACCTAATGAATTCACCCACCTCAAACCTTACACCTAGAGATGGTAGACCTTGGGCGAATACCCCTGGCAGGAGAACACCTGATTGGGGTGCACCTGGTTGGCGTGCACCTTGATTTTGCAGCCCTTGGGTGGTGGGCCCTCGGCGTCCCAGCCCTGACACGGTGAACCCTTGGTGTTGTGGCCCTGTTTTGCTAATTACATTGATTTTGTACATTTAATTAACTCAAGAAAAAGTATTCTGTTTAGTAACAACAATTTCAGTCTTTAAAATATAATACAGGGGTCAAAAGGTCATGGGGTAGATAGAGATGCACAATATAACGTTTTACCACTTGATGGACATGTGGGGACTTGTGAGAGTTAATAGAATATATTACTTAATCATGATTGCTTAAATTGCACTAATAAATATATTACTGATTTTTTATCATGATGGTTTTAAATACATAAATATACATATACACAATATTAAAACAACATCAGACCAATAAATATACACCTGTTTGGAGGAGATACAGGACACAGACTCTATGAGACAACATTTAGAACAATGGGAACAAATAAAACATGTGGAGGTGCTGTTGGAGGGGGTTCCTTTTTTGGAGTTGGGACTGAAGCGGGCCTTTGAAATGTGTGCCAGTGCCTAACCGAGATCAGACCTGTTCTGATTTCTGGATTCTTAGATACCTAACCTCAAGTCCCAAAATTTTATGCATGTAACCCGTCACACCTGACACCTAAAGACACCCTATTTTATGGTGTACACCCCCATACACCTAACACCTAAAGCCACTGGAATTGACGAAACTTATCATCCCAAATCTTACACCTAGATTTAGTGGACCTAATGGATTCACCCACCCCAAACCTGACACCTAGAGTTGGTAGACCTAATGAATTCACCCACCTCAAACCTGACACCTAGAGTTGGTAGACCTAATGAATTCACCCACCTCAAACCTTACACCTAGAGATGGTAGACCTAATGAATTCACCCACCTCAAACCTTACACCTAGAGATGGTAGACCTTGGGCGAATACCCCTGGCAGGAGAACACCTGATTGGGGTGCACCTGGTTGGCGTGCACCTTGATTTTGCAGCCCTTGGGTGGTGGGCCCTCGGCGTCCCAGCCCTGACACGGTGAACCCTTGGTGTTGTGGCCCTGTTTTGCTAATTACATTGATTTTGTACATTTAATTAACTCAAGAAAAAGTATTCTGTTTAGTAACAACAATTTCAGTCTTTAAAATATAATACAGGGGTCAAAAGGTCATGGGGTAGATAGAGATGCACAATATAACGTTTTACCACTTGATGGACATGTGGGGACTTGTGAGAGTTAATAGAATATATTACTTAATCATGATTGCTTAAATTGCACTAATAAATATATTACTGATTTTTTATCATGATGGTTTTAAATACATAAATATACATATACACAATATTAAAACAACATCAGACCAATAAATATACACCTGTTTGGAGGAGATACAGGACACAGACTCTATGAGACAACATTTAGAACAATGGGAACAAATAAAACATGTGGAGGTGCTGTTGGAGGGGGTTCCTTTTTTGGAGTTGGGACTGAAGCGGGCCTTTGAAATGTGTGCCAGTGCCTAACCGAGATCAGACCTGTTCTGATTTCTGGATTCTTAGATACCTAACTCAAGCCAGAGCCACGTCTTGGCACTTCAGGACCACTTTGAGAAGGATTTCTTAACATCAGCAATCTTCTACAGTATTTAACTCCACATTCATACTGACTATTATAATTTAATACACAGAAGACATTGAATAACACCACATTGAAACATCAGTGAATTGAAATACTCTTAAATATGCCTTAAACTTAAATACTCATTCACTTTTTGTCTGTTTTAAGGCATATTTGTTATAAGATCATGATTTCACGATGGATTTTCAACTATTTATATTTATTTATAATGGACAGACAAGGATTGATTGATTTGCATATGCTGTGACGCAGCAAGAAATTCTAGGACACTTTTTAGTGTTTTCCAAAAGGGAAACTTTGTTGGTTCGACGCCAAATGCACTTCAAAAAATTCTTATATTTGTTATCTTACAATATTTGGAAGTCTGGAGTGTTTTGATGAAGGAGCTCGCGAGTTATTTACAAACAAACATTACTTTGGCGTCAAAAACACGATAAACAAAATCCTACAGGGTTAGGAAAGGATGGGGGGACAGATAAAAGTCTTTGAGAAACAATGGGAGGATTGTTTGACCCAAAGCTGATCATTTTCATGTTTTATTTGCGAGTTTTCTTCACTAAATTGACTGTATATGTGCTCTGAATGAGGATGACGTCAGAAGCCGCCGCCCTCTGTGACAGCGTAACAGAGAGGCGGACACAGACAGTCATTTGCTCACTTGCACTCGAGATAGCAGTTACTCTAGCTTACATCTGATACATTCTAGCCTGACGACGTTACAGCAATAGCCTGAAGAAGAAGTTGTATACTTCGAAACGTCGCGATTTGCAATTAACGTCGTTATTTCGAAGAATCCATTCACTTTGTAACAAAGAAACACTGTAATGGCGAGAGTAGGAGAGAGATACAGACAAACACCGAGGCTGCGCGTGAGATTCGCGTCTTTTCCATCTGACGAAGAACCGCGTTACACCTCAAGAAACCCAACAGCACGTCTACGTGCTACTAGCCCACGTCGGGAGGGATGGAGGGAGAGAGGGGAATCCTTTTTCCGCGACGAGAATAACCGTCCACGTCTCTCGTACGACGCTAATCATAAACAAACAGCCCGTGTACGGGCTCACCGACATGACCGCTGGAATAATGACGATTATCAAATTGATTATCGTTATTATGATCCAAATAATTACACCACTCAGAAAAACAAATGGTCTTATGAAAATGACACAATTCCACGAGGCAGAGAAACTCGTAGGACAAACTCAAGGGGGGAAATAAGGGAAAACAGATATTTTCCAAACAAACAGATCGATTATTTTCCTGACAACCGAGAGTTTGTAAATTCTAAATACAAAAGACAACAAACATACAGAGAGGCTTTAGACGATAGAAAAATCAGATCTTTGCCCAGACAAAATTCACACGCACCACTCTCTTATGACCATTTTGAAGATGATTTTCCAAAAAGAAAACCCAAGAGAAAAAACAAGAAGAGGGTGCGCAGTCGATTCATGATGGAAGAGAGAGGAGGAGAATTCTATGGGGAGGATGAAATCGAATGTGACTCGTATGTTCAAGAAGAAGAAGATGAGAGACGCAATTTACAATCTGCCCGTCCCCATACATATAGTCAAAGAGACACACATATCGAATCCTCCCACTCCTCTTCCAACAGGGGACATAACACAATCTCGGATGCTTACCAAGCTGGCAGAGACATCAGAACCGAACAACCACCCGAGAGAGTGGAAAGACAAAGGGATAGAGTTTACCGTCCGTTCCCCAAGAAAAGACAGAAAGATAGGGGGGGACCTCAGAGATATTTTCAAGAACAAACTAACGTTAAATCAAATTACACTCCAGCTTCACCCAGGTTGAGGACGGCCATGAAACTTATGTATGATTTGATAAGGCTGGTCCATCACCTAGAGAAGGTCACAACCAAAGTAACTAACAACAGTCCAGTGACCTTCAAAAGACTGACTAAATTGTTGACCAATTCCATTAAACCAGCAATGCCTAACGACACGGTGAAAAAGTTGTTAGAGGACAATGCACAAAAATGGTCAACAAATGCTCAGGTCATTTTGGAGGAACACTACGAGAAACTGATTGATAGTACGCTGGTGGAACTAAAAGAGCGTACAGACCAAGCCCATTGGTTCCAAGCCTTTCAGACGGCCACCAATTGGGCCACAAAGAACTTTGGGAGGAGAATTAACTCTGAAGTTTTTGAGAGAGCCGAGGCTCTATTCACGGCAGAGACTTGTAACGAGTACGATAGAAAACAACAGGAGAAAGATCAGAGACAAGCTACCAAAATAGAACCTCCCAAAGCTCTCTTGGTCGAACCAGACATGCACACACACGCACCTTTGGTTGTCAGACCCAAAAAAGATACTTCTCACATACATGTAGAGGTACAGACATCACCTAGAAGGTGGGAGGATGTAAGAACTCCATCCAGTCCCCCACCTAATAGGTCTGACTGGTCGTTTGATCAGGAGTTTCCCCCTCTGGTGCCCAAACCGGGCATACAGCCCACCCCAGCCTTACCTCAAAGATCTCCACTGCAACGTGCAAGACGCAGAATTCTTGCAGAGGAGATTGATGTGGATCAGGAACCTCAAGATCTGGCCACAGACATGGCCACAGAGGTTACTGATACACAAGAGGTTACGAAAAGGACATTTACGGAGGATTTTAATGAGGAACAGCTGAAACGTTATAAGGAGATTACTGACATTTTGGTTCAGGAAGGAATTTTGAAAAGAGACGAAAAAATTGTCGTTTCAGAAGAACCAAAACGTACACATACTGAGGCTGGTCCGAGCACGTCTAACGTTGTTCCCAGCACATCTAAGGTTGAAGAGACTAAAAAGTCACTCCCTTCTTCTTCTTCTTCTTCTTCTAGAATTCAGAGCCTTCCTCTTTTTTCTTCTGATGATTCTCTGGACTATCAAATTTCTGAGTATTCTGTTAGCTCTTTAGCACGTATCACACCCACAAAGGTGGTGGAAAAGGAAGAGGGACAGAAGATTGTTATGCGACCCATAGAAGAGGAACGCACAACCCAATCACTGCAGATAGAACAAACACCTCAGAAGCAAATCACAATAATAGCTCCACCGACACCAAAATCGGTCGGCAGACCATACCGTCACATAAACACAGACCGTAAACAAATTGACTGGAGCTTGAACCTAAAGAAAAGGTATGTGATAATCGGGGATTCTAACGTTTCCAGGATCCCGGCCTTCAACATCTCTGATCTTCAAATAGACAGCTTCCCGGGCGCGAAGTTCCAACACGCGGGCAATCTCATAGAAAAAGCCACAATCGCGATGGAACCGGAAGTGTTGTTGTTGTCGTTTGGATTAAATAACCGATCTCAGAGATGTTTTACTTCAACGAACAAAGAGATACAGAGGGCTTACAGAGTAGCCAGAACCCGATTACCGCATACCGAGATCGTAGTTCCGATGATCAATTATTGTGACTTGCTTCCGATTGATGAACAAAGATACCTTGAGGACATAAACAAGTACATCAAGGACAGTCTCAACTTTCTCCAATTGTTGCCCGTTGCCCAGTTTCAGGTCGAAAGCGATAACTTGCACTGGACAGCTGCAACGGGCAGATACATGTTAGAACATTGGGTTCGGTCGCTAAACTTGCCGACGCCGTCAACCCAATAGGTAGTCAAGAAAAACTTATCGTTAATTTGTCCCCGCTCGTCTTGACAACTGGACAGCGGGCGATCTTGAAGAAAGGCCTTTCCTTTGTTATGGTCCCCGATAACGTCAAAACACAAAAATTAGAATTATTGCAGAGCCTACAGGCCTATCATAGGCGTATTAAATTAGACGCCTTTTTTGAAGGCAAAAAAAGTGAGAAAAAAAGAACTCCTTTTACTCATAATTCTGATTGGACACCTGCCTTGTCTAGTTTGCCACCCCAGGTGGTTTCTCTAATTAGAGCAGATCGGTATGCGTATCAACACCTGAATTGGGGCCTTCTAGAAAGACAGAATTTGAGTAAAAGTGAGAGAAAAGCAATTCATGAACTTAAAAACAATTGTGACATCGTTATCAAACCAGCTGACAAGGGTAATGCAGTCGTCATCATGAGTAAAACAGATTATCTTTGGGAAGGAAAAAGGCAACTTTCTGTGACAGAGCACTATTGCTCTCTCACAGAACCAATTTATCCAAAAACCATACTGGAAGTACGAGAAATTTTAAATGAGATGTATGAGAAAAAGATAATTAGTGGGAAACAGAGAGATTACTTGTCTGGTTCTGGTACACCGAGACCAAGAAGATTTTATTTGTTACCAAAAATACACAAAGAACCAGAAAAGTGGAGTACACCACATAAAATACCTCCTGGGAGGCCTATCGTGTCGGATTGCGACAGTGAGACTTATTTTACAGCAGAATATATTGAGTATTTCCTTAGTCCCATTTCGCAACGTCATGGTAGTTACCTAAAAGACACCTATGATTTTATCTCTAAAACAAAAAATCTTATTCTCCCATCTAATTCATTTCTCTTCACCATGGACATCGACAGTTTGTACACCAATATAGAGACCGGAGTCGGTATGGCTGCCGTGAGAGATTGCATGAACAAATATCCTGACGTGAAAAGACCCGATGATTTTATTTTAAAACTACTAGAAATTAATTTGACTAAAAACGATTTTGAATTTGGCTCTAAATTTTATTTACAAACTAAGGGGACGGCCATGGGCAAGAAGTTCGCCCCTTCTTACGCCAATATCTATATGGCCCATTGGGAACAAACTGCGGTGTCCTCTTTTCATCTCCAGCCCTTCTCGTATTTTAGATTTTTGGATGACATCTGGGGCATCTGGACATACGGTAAGGA
This sequence comes from Barbus barbus, assembly GCF_936440315.1. Lineage (NCBI taxonomy): Eukaryota > Metazoa > Chordata > Actinopteri > Cypriniformes > Cyprinidae > Barbus > Barbus barbus. Next base: position 118,899 of record NW_027636795.1, on the reverse strand, counting down.
GGAGTTTATTGAATTTGCTGATCATCTGAACCGTCATCAAAAATCCATCAGGATAAAATACGAAATCGATGAAAATTCAGTTAATTTTCTTGATGTCATCACCTACAAAGGACCCAAATTTGAAATGACCAATCAGTTGGACTACAAAGTGTATTTTAAACCCACAGACACTCACTCATTATTACACAGAGCCAGTTACCACCCTAAGCATACTTTTAAAGGAATTCTTAAATCACAGCTTCTTCGCTTTCATAGAATATGCTCACAAACATCTGAGTTTAAGATTGCTGTAGGAATCCTCTTTAAAGCTTTGAAGAAGCGAGGGTACTCGAGAAGCTATTTGAGGAGTGTGCTTAGGGCCTTCACTAACTTTGTGACTAATCCAACCAAGGAAACACAGATTAGAAACAAAATCATACCATTAGTTTCCTTCTATTCACAACAAAGTACTCAATTAAATAGAGCAACCAAGGAAAATTTCACCAAATTCATGGAACCAACTAAATTTCTGACCAAACATAGACCGATAGCGGCTTACAAACGAAACAAGAACTTATTGGATACCTTGGTTTCTAGTAAAATCACAACATCCTGTAAAGTGAGTAAATCTGGGGTTTATAAGCACTTTGTGGGCAAAAGAATGGTCCAGAATAAAACCAACAAACAACTCTTCCAAGTGCAGAGAAACATGTCAGCACATGTCTCAAACTGTGTCTATCTCATATCTTGTTCCAAATGCCACAAACAATATGTGGGGCAGACAAAGAACCAATTGTTACTTAGAATCTATCAGCATTCGTATAACATTCGTAATAAAATTGAAAAGAGACGATATGTAGTTAGACACTTTTTAATACATGGCCTAGATGCCCTCAGAGTTTCAGGATTGGAGTCGAACCCCTTTTGGACGCTCTCGGAGAGGCTCAGGGCGGAGAGGGTCTGGATTAAAAAATTGGACTCTCTCTACCCCAGAGGCCTCAACGAAGCGTAACCTTACTGTCCATCTTTCTATTTTAATCATTGTTATGGTTATTTTTCTTCTAAGTCTGCTTTTTCCTTTTTTTTCTTTTGGTCAGTGTGTTGGAGACCTTAGGGTCTGTGTCTCTTATCTTTAAAATCACACAATAATGATAAGAATTCTTATGGAGTTCAGGTGTGTCTGCTGGCATGACCCAGCAGGCCCCAAGTAACACCCTGATTATTAATCGTGTACCCGTTCTCCTCCTAAACCTTAGTCCCAAAATTTTATGCATGTAACCCATCACACCTGACACCTAAAGACACCCTATTTTATGGTGTACACCCCCATACACCTAACACCTAAAGCCACTGGAATTGACGAAACTTATCATCCCAAATCTTACACCTAGATTTAGTGGACCTAATGGCTTCACCCACCCCAAACCTGACACCTAGAGTTGGTAGACCTAATGAATTCACCCACCTCAAACCTGACACCTAGAGATGGTAGACCTAATGAATTCACCCACCTCAAACCTTACACCTAGAGATGGTAGGCCTTGGGCGAATACCCCTGGCAGGAGAACACCTGATTGGGGTGCACCTGGTTGGCGTGCACCTTGATTTTGCAGCCCTTGGGTGGTGGGCCCTCGGCGTCCCAGCCCTGACACGGTGAACAACTTGGTGTTGTGGCCCTGTTTTGCTAATTACATTGATTTTGTACATTTAATTAACTCAAGAAAAAGTATTCTGTTTAGTAACAACAATTTCAGTCTTTAAAATATAATACAGGGGTCAAAAGGTCATGGGGTAGATAGAGATGCACAATATAACGTTTTACCACTTGATGGACATGTGGGGACCTGTGAGAGTTAATAAAATATATTACTTAATCATGATTGCTTAAATTGCACTAATAAATATATTACTGATTTTTTATCATGATGGTTTTAAATACATAAATATACATATACACAATATTAAAACAACATCAGACCAATAAATATACACCTGTTTGGAGGAGATACAGGACACAGACTCTATGAGACAACATTTAGAACAATGGGAACAAATAAAACATGTGGAGGTGCTGTTGGAGGGGGTTCCTTTTTTGGAGTTGGGACGGAAGCGGGCCTTTGAAATGTGTGCCAGTGCCTAACCGAGATCAGACCTGTTCTGATTTCTGGATTCTTAGATACCTAACTCAAGCCAGAGCCACGTCTTGGCACTTCAGGACCACTTTGAGAAGGATTTCTTAACATCAGCAATCTTCTACAGTATTTAACTCCACATTCATACTGACTATTATAATTTAATACACAGAAGACATTGAATAACACCACATTGAAACATCAGTGAATTGAAATACTCTTAAATATGCCTTAAACTTAAATATTCATTCACTTTTTGTCTGTTTTAAGGCATATTTGTTATAAGATCATGATTTCACGATGGATTTTCAACTATTTATATTTATTTATAATGGACAGACAAGGATTGATTGATTTGCATATGCTGTGACGCAGCAAGAAATTCTAGGACACTTTTTAGTGTTTTCCAAAAGGGAAACTTTGTTGGTTCGACGCCAAATGCACTTCAAAAAATTCTTATATTTGTTATCTTACAATATTTGGAAGTCTGGAGTGTTTTGATGAAGGAGCTCGCGAGTTATTTACAAACAAACATTACTTTGGCGTCAAAAACACGATAAACAAAATCCTACAGGGTTAGGAAAGGATGGGGGGACAGATAAAAGTCTTTGAGAAACAATGGGAGGATTGTTTGACCCAAAGCTGATCATTTTCATGTTTTATTTGCGAGTTTTCTTCATTAAATTGACTGTATATGTGCTCTGAATGAGGATGACGTCAGAAGCCGCCGCCCTCTGTGACAGCGTAACAGAGAGGCGGACACAGACAGTCATTTGCTCACTTGCACTCGAGATAGCAGTTACTCTAGCTTACATCTGATACATTCTAGCCTGACGACGTTACAGCAATAGCCTGAAGAAGAAGTTGTATACTTCGAAACGTCGCGATTTGCAATTAACGTCGTTATTTCGAAGAATCCATTCACTTTGTAACAAAGAAACACTGTAATGGCGAGAGTAGGAGAGAGATACAGACAAACACCGAGGCTGCGCGTGAGATTCGCGTCTTTTCCATCTGACGAAGAACCGCGTTACACCTCAAGAAACCCAACAGCACGTCTACGTGCTACTAGCCCACGTCGGGAGGGATGGAGGGAGAGAGGGGAATCCTTTTTCCGCGACGAGAATAACCGTCCACGTCTCTCGTACGACGCTAATCATAAACAAACAGCCCGTGTACGGGCTCACCGACATGACCGCTGGAATAATGACGATTATCAAATTGATTATCGTTATTATGATCCAAATAATTACACCACTCAGAAAAACAAATGGTCTTATGAAAATGACACAATTCCACGAGGCAGAGAAACTCGTAGGACAAACTCAAGGGGGGAAATAAGGGAAAACAGATATTTTCCAAACAAACAGATCGATTATTTTCCTGACAACCGAGAGTTTGTAAATTCTAAATACAAAAGACAACAAACATACAGAGAGGCTTTAGACGATAGAAAAATCAGATCTTTGCCCAGACAAAATTCACACGCACCACTCTCTTATGACCATTTTGAAGATGATTTTCCAAAAAGAAAACCCAAGAGAAAAAACAAGAAGAGGGTGCGCAGTCGATTCATGATGGAAGAGAGAGGAGGAGAATTCTATGGGGAGGATGAAATCGAATGTGACTCGTATGTTCAAGAAGAAGAAGATGAGAGACGCAATTTACAATCTGCCCGTCCCCATACATATAGTCAAAGAGACACACATATCGAATCCTCCCACTCCTCTTCCAACAGGGGACATAACACAATCTCGGATGCTTACCAAGCTGGCAGAGACATCAGAACCGAACAACCACCCGAGAGAGTGGAAAGACAAAGGGATAGAGTTTACCGTCCGTTCCCCAAGAAAAGACAGAAAGATAGGGGGGGACCTCAGAGATATTTTCAAGAACAAACTAACGTTAAATCAAATTACACTCCAGCTTCACCCAGGTTGAGGACGGCCATGAAACTTATGTATGATTTGATAAGGCTGGTCCATCACCTAGAGAAGGTCACAACCAAAGTAACTAACAACAGTCCAGTGACCTTCAAAAGACTGACTAAATTGTTGACCAATTCCATTAAACCAGCAATGCCTAACGACACGGTGAAAAAGTTGTTAGAGGACAATGCACAAAAATGGTCAACAAATGCTCAGGTCATTTTGGAGGAACACTACGAGAAACTGATTGATAGTACGCTGGTGGAACTAAAAGAGCGTACAGACCAAGCCCATTGGTTCCAAGCCTTTCAGACGGCCACCAATTGGGCCACAAAGAACTTTGGGAGGAGAATTAACTCTGAAGTTTTTGAGAGAGCCGAGGCTCTATTCACGGCAGAGACTTGTAACGAGTACGATAGAAAACAACAGGAGAAAGATCAGAGACAAGCTACCAAAATAGAACCTCCCAAAGCTCTCTTGGTCGAACCAGACATGCACACACACGCACCTTTGGTTGTCAGACCCAAAAAAGATACTTCTCACATACATGTAGAGGTACAGACATCACCTAGAAGGTGGGAGGATGTAAGAACTCCATCCAGTCCCCCACCTAATAGGTCTGACTGGTCGTTTGATCAGGAGTTTCCCCCTCTGGTGCCCAAACCGGGCATACAGCCCACCCCAGCCTTACCTCAAAGATCTCCACTGCAACGTGCAAGACGCAGAATTCTTGCAGAGGAGATTGATGTGGATCAGGAACCTCAAGATCTGGCCACAGACATGGCCACAGAGGTTACTGATACACAAGAGGTTACGAAAAGGACATTTACGGAGGATTTTAATGAGGAACAGCTGAAACGTTATAAGGAGATTACTGACATTTTGGTTCAGGAAGGAATTTTGAAAAGAGACGAAAAAATTGTCGTTTCAGAAGAACCAAAACGTACACATACTGAGGCTGGTCCGAGCACGTCTAACGTTGTTCCCAGCACATCTAAGGTTGAAGAGACTAAAAAGTCACTCCCTTCTTCTTCTTCTTCTTCTTCTAGAATTCAGAGCCTTCCTCTTTTTTCTTCTGATGATTCTCTGGACTATCAAATTTCTGAGTATTCTGTTAGCTCTTTAGCACGTATCACACCCACAAAGGTGGTGGAAAAGGAAGAGGGACAGAAGATTGTTATGCGACCCATAGAAGAGGAACGCACAACCCAATCACTGCAGATAGAACAAACACCTCAGAAGCAAATCACAATAATAGCTCCACCGACACCAAAATCGGTCGGCAGACCATACCGTCACATAAACACAGACCGTAAACAAATTGACTGGAGCTTGAACCTAAAGAAAAGGTATGTGATAATCGGGGATTCTAACGTTTCCAGGATCCCGGCCTTCAACATCTCTGATCTTCAAATAGACAGCTTCCCGGGCGCGAAGTTCCAACACGCGGGCAATCTCATAGAAAAAGCCACAATCGCGATGGAACCGGAAGTGTTGTTGTTGTCGTTTGGATTAAATAACCGATCTCAGAGATGTTTTACTTCAACGAACAAAGAGATACAGAGGGCTTACAGAGTAGCCAGAACCCGATTACCGCATACCGAGATCGTAGTTCCGATGATCAATTATTGTGACTTGCTTCCGATTGATGAACAAAGATACCTTGAGGACATAAACAAGTACATCAAGGACAGTCTCAACTTTCTCCAATTGTTGCCCGTTGCCCAGTTTCAGGTCGAAAGCGATAACTTGCACTGGACAGCTGCAACGGGCAGATACATGTTAGAACATTGGGTTCGGTCGCTAAACTTGCCGACGCCGTCAACCCAATAGGTAGTCAAGAAAAACTTATCGTTAATTTGTCCCCGCTCGTCTTGACAACTGGACAGCGGGCGATCTTGAAGAAAGGCCTTTCCTTTGTTATGGTCCCCGATAACGTCAAAACACAAAAATTAGAATTATTGCAGAGCCTACAGGCCTATCATAGGCGTATTAAATTAGACGCCTTTTTTGAAGGCAAAAAAAGTGAGAAAAAAAGAACTCCTTTTACTCATAATTCTGATTGGACACCTGCCTTGTCTAGTTTGCCACCCCAGGTGGTTTCTCTAATTAGAGCAGATCGGTATGCGTATCAACACCTGAATTGGGGCCTTCTAGAAAGACAGAATTTGAGTAAAAGTGAGAGAAAAGCAATTCATGAACTTAAAAACAATTGTGACATCGTTATCAAACCAGCTGACAAGGGTAATGCAGTCGTCATCATGAGTAAAACAGATTATCTTTGGGAAGGAAAAAGGCAACTTTCTGTGACAGAGCACTATTGCTCTCTCACAGAACCAATTTATCCAAAAACCATACTGGAAGTACGAGAAATTTTAAATGAGATGTATGAGAAAAAGATAATTAGTGGGAAACAGAGAGATTACTTGTCTGGTTCTGGTACACCGAGACCAAGAAGATTTTATTTGTTACCAAAAATACACAAAGAACCAGAAAAGTGGAGTACACCACATAAAATACCTCCTGGGAGGCCTATCGTGTCGGATTGCGACAGTGAGACTTATTTTACAGCAGAATATATTGAGTATTTCCTTAGTCCCATTTCGCAACGTCATGGTAGTTACCTAAAAGACACCTATGATTTTATCTCTAAAACAAAAAATCTTATTCTCCCATCTAATTCATTTCTCTTCACCATGGACATCGACAGTTTGTACACCAATATAGAGACCGGAGTCGGTATGGCTGCCGTGAGAGATTGCATGAACAAATATCCTGACGTGAAAAGACCCGATGATTTTATTTTAAAACTACTAGAAATTAATTTGACTAAAAACGATTTTGAATTTGGCTCTAAATTTTATTTACAAACTAAGGGGACGGCCATGGGCAAGAAGTTCGCCCCTTCTTACGCCAATATCTATATGGCCCATTGGGAACAAACTGCGGTGTCCTCTTTTCATCTCCAGCCCTTCTCGTATTTTAGATTTTTGGATGACATCTGGGGCATCTGGACATACGGTAAGGAGGAGTTTATTGAATTTGCTGATCATCTGAACCGTCATCAAAAATCCATCAGGATAAAATACGAAATCGATGAAAATTCAGTTAATTTTCTTGATGTCATCACCTACAAAGGACCCAAATTTGAAATGACCAATCAGTTGGACTACAAAGTGTATTTTAAACCCACAGACACTCACTCATTATTACACAGAGCCAGTTACCACCCTAAGCATACTTTTAAAGGAATTCTTAAATCACAGCTTCTTCGCTTTCATAGAATATGCTCACAAACATCTGAGTTTAAGATTGCTGTAGGAATCCTCTTTAAAGCTTTGAAGAAGCGAGGGTACTCGAGAAGCTATTTGAGGAGTGTGCTTAGGGCCTTCACTAACTTTGTGACTAATCCAACCAAGGAAACACAGATTAGAAACAAAATCATACCATTAGTTTCCTTCTATTCACAACAAAGTACTCAATTAAATAGAGCAACCAAGGAAAATTTCACCAAATTCATGGAACCAACTAAATTTCTGACCAAACATAGACCGATAGCGGCTTACAAACGAAACAAGAACTTATTGGATACCTTGGTTTCTAGTAAAATCACAACATCCTGTAAAGTGAGTAAATCTGGGGTTTATAAGCACTTTGTGGGCAAAAGAATGGTCCAGAATAAAACCAACAAACAACTCTTCCAAGTGCAGAGAAACATGTCAGCACATGTCTCAAACTGTGTCTATCTCATATCTTGTTCCAAATGCCACAAACAATATGTGGGGCAGACAAAGAACCAATTGTTACTTAGAATCTATCAGCATTCGTATAACATTCGTAATAAAATTGAAAAGAGACGATATGTAGTTAGACACTTTTTAATACATGGCCTAGATGCCCTCAGAGTTTCAGGATTGGAGTCGAACCCCTTTTGGACGCTCTCGGAGAGGCTCAGGGCGGAGAGGGTCTGGATTAAAAAATTGGACTCTCTCTACCCCAGAGGCCTCAACGAAGCGTAACCTTACTGTCCATCTTTCTATTTTAATCATTGTTATGGTTATTTTTCTTCTAAGTCTGCTTTTTCCTTTTTTTTCTTTTGGTCAGTGTGTTGGAGACCTTAGGGTCTGTGTCTCTTATCTTTAAAATCACACAATAATGATAAGAATTCTTATGGAGTTCAGGTGTGTCTGCTGGCATGACCCAGCAGGCCCCAAGTAACACCCTGATTATTAATCGTGTACCCGTTCTCCTCCTAAACCTTAGTCCCAAAATTTTATGCATGTAACCCATCACACCTGACACCTAAAGACACCCTATTTTATGGTGTACACCCCCATACACCTAACACCTAAAGCCACTGGAATTGACGAAACTTATCATCCCAAATCTTACACCTAGATTTAGTGGACCTAATGGCTTCACCCACCCCAAACCTGACACCTAGAGTTGGTAGACCTAATGAATTCACCCACCTCAAACCTGACACCTAGAGATGGTAGACCTAATGAATTCACCCACCTCAAACCTTACACCTAGAGATGGTAGGCCTTGGGCGAATACCCCTGGCAGGAGAACACCTGATTGGGGTGCACCTGGTTGGCGTGCACCTTGATTTTGCAGCCCTTGGGTGGTGGGCCCTCGGCGTCCCAGCCCTGACACGGTGAACAACTTGGTGTTGTGGCCCTGTTTTGCTAATTACATTGATTTTGTACATTTAATTAACTCAAGAAAAAGTATTCTGTTTAGTAACAACAATTTCAGTCTTTAAAATATAATACAGGGGTCAAAAGGTCATGGGGTAGATAGAGATGCACAATATAACGTTTTACCACTTGATGGACATGTGGGGACCTGTGAGAGTTAATAAAATATATTACTTAATCATGATTGCTTAAATTGCACTAATAAATATATTACTGATTTTTTATCATGATGGTTTTAAATACATAAATATACATATACACAATATTAAAACAACATCAGACCAATAAATATACACCTGTTTGGAGGAGATACAGGACACAGACTCTATGAGACAACATTTAGAACAATGGGAACAAATAAAACATGTGGAGGTGCTGTTGGAGGGGGTTCCTTTTTTGGAGTTGGGACGGAAGCGGGCCTTTGAAATGTGTGCCAGTGCCTAACCGAGATCAGACCTGTTCTGATTTCTGGATTCTTAGATACCTAACCCTAACCTAACCCTAACCCACCCACCTAACCCAACCCAAAACACTAAGTCCCACCCAACAAAAAACACTAAGTCCCACCCAAAAAAAACTAAGTCCCACCCACCCAAAACACTAAGTCCCACCCACCTAACCCAACCCAAAACACTAAGTCCCACCCACCCAAAACACTAAGTCCCACCCAACAAAAAACACTAAGTCCCACCCAAAAAAAACTAAGTCCCACCCACCCAAAACACTAAGTCCCACCCACCTAACCCAACCCAAAACACTAAGTCCCACCCAACAAAAAACACTAAGTCCCACCCAAAAAAAACTAAGTCCCACCCACCCAAAACACTAAGTCCCACCCACCTAACCCAACCCAAAACACTAAGTCCCACCCAACAAAAAACACTAAGTCCCACCCAAAAAAACTATGATACACGCTAGAGACACGAAACCAAGTGCATTCGACTGGGCGCCCCCTATATAGTATATATACCAAATTTCACCTCTCTAGGTGCAAAATCAATGGGGGTGCACTTGGGGTGCAATATAATATCTCGGCACCTGGTGGCGCTAGAGACACGAAACCAAGTGCATTCGACTGGGCGTCCCCGAATTAGTATATACACCAAATTTCAGCTCTCTAGGTGCAAAATAAAAGGGGGTGCAATACAATATCTCGGCACCTGGTGGCGCTAGAGCGACCAAACTATGTGCAAACGATCGGGCGTCCCCTAAATAGTATATATACCAAATTTCAACCTCCTAGGACCTATAGAAACCAAGTGCACCCCCCCCTATAGGGGGGTGCACATTCGCATTTTACCCTATATACCTAACCCTAACCCTAACCCTAACCCTAACCCTAACCCTAACCCCCTGATTATTAATCGTGTACCCATTCTCCTCCTAAACCTCAAGTCCCAAAATTTTATGCATGTAACCCGTCACACCTGACACCTAAAGACACCCTATTTTATGGTGTACACCCCCATACACCTAACACCTAAAGCCACTGGAATTGACGAAACTTATCATCCCAAATCTTACACCTAGATTTAGTGGACCTAATGGATTCACCCACCCCAAACCTGACACCTAGAGTTGGTAGACCTAATGAATTCACCCACCTCAAACCTGACACCTAGAGTTGGTAGACCTAATGAATTCACCCACCTCAAACCTTACACCTAGAGATGGTAGACCTAATGAATTCACCCACCTCAAACCTTACACCTAGAGATGGTAGACCTTGGGCGAATACCCCTGGCAGGAGAACACCTGATTGGGGTGCACCTGGTTGGCGTGCACCTTGATTTTGCAGCCCTTGGGTGGTGGGCCCTCGGCGTCCCAGCCCTGACACGGTGAACCCTTGGTGTTGTGGCCCTGTTTTGCTAATTACATTGATTTTGTACATTTAATTAACTCAAGAAAAAGTATTCTGTTTAGTAACAACAATTTCAGTCTTTAAAATATAATACAGGGGTCAAAAGGTCATGGGGTAGATAGAGATGCACAATATAACGTTTTACCACTTGATGGACATGTGGGGACTTGTGAGAGTTAATAGAATATATTACTTAATCATGATTGCTTAAATTGCACTAATAAATATATTACTGATTTTTTATCATGATGGTTTTAAATACATAAATATACATATACACAATATTAAAACAACATCAGACCAATAAATATACACCTGTTTGGAGGAGATACAGGACACAGACTCTATGAGACAACATTTAGAACAATGGGAACAAATAAAACATGTGGAGGTGCTGTTGGAGGGGGTTCCTTTTTTGGAGTTGGGACTGAAGCGGGCCTTTGAAATGTGTGCCAGTGCCTAACCGAGATCAGACCTGTTCTGATTTCTGGATTCTTAGATACCTAACTCAAGCCAGAGCCACGTCTTGGCACTTCAGGACCACTTTGAGAAGGATTTCTTAACATCAGCAATCTTCTACAGTATTTAACTCCACATTCATACTGACTATTATAATTTAATACACAGAAGACATTGAATAACACCACATTGAAACATCAGTGAATTGAAATACTCTTAAATATGCCTTAAACTTAAATACTCATTCACTTTTTGTCTGTTTTAAGGCATATTTGTTATAAGATCATGATTTCACGATGGATTTTCAACTATTTATATTTATTTATAATGGACAGACAAGGATTGATTGATTTGCATATGCTGTGACGCAGCAAGAAATTCTAGGACACTTTTTAGTGTTTTCCAAAAGGGAAACTTTGTTGGTTCGACGCCAAATGCACTTCAAAAAATTCTTATATTTGTTATCTTACAATATTTGGAAGTCTGGAGTGTTTTGATGAAGGAGCTCGCGAGTTATTTACAAACAAACATTACTTTGGCGTCAAAAACACGATAAACAAAATCCTACAGGGTTAGGAAAGGATGGGGGGACAGATAAAAGTCTTTGAGAAACAATGGGAGGATTGTTTGACCCAAAGCTGATCATTTTCATGTTTTATTTGCGAGTTTTCTTCACTAAATTGACTGTATATGTGCTCTGAATGAGGATGACGTCAGAAGCCGCCGCCCTCTGTGACAGCGTAACAGAGAGGCGGACACAGACAGTCATTTGCTCACTTGCACTCGAGATAGCAGTTACTCTAGCTTACATCTGATACATTCTAGCCTGACGACGTTACAGCAATAGCCTGAAGAAGAAGTTGTATACTTCGAAACGTCGCGATTTGCAATTAACGTCGTTATTTCGAAGAATCCATTCACTTTGTAACAAAGAAACACTGTAATGGCGAGAGTAGGAGAGAGATACAGACAAACACCGAGGCTGCGCGTGAGATTCGCGTCTTTTCCATCTGACGAAGAACCGCGTTACACCTCAAGAAACCCAACAGCACGTCTACGTGCTACTAGCCCACGTCGGGAGGGATGGAGGGAGAGAGGGGAATCCTTTTTCCGCGACGAGAATAACCGTCCACGTCTCTCGTACGACGCTAATCATAAACAAACAGCCCGTGTACGGGCTCACCGACATGACCGCTGGAATAATGACGATTATCAAATTGATTATCGTTATTATGATCCAAATAATTACACCACTCAGAAAAACAAATGGTCTTATGAAAATGACACAATTCCACGAGGCAGAGAAACTCGTAGGACAAACTCAAGGGGGGAAATAAGGGAAAACAGATATTTTCCAAACAAACAGATCGATTATTTTCCTGACAACCGAGAGTTTGTAAATTCTAAATACAAAAGACAACAAACATACAGAGAGGCTTTAGACGATAGAAAAATCAGATCTTTGCCCAGACAAAATTCACACGCACCACTCTCTTATGACCATTTTGAAGATGATTTTCCAAAAAGAAAACCCAAGAGAAAAAACAAGAAGAGGGTGCGCAGTCGATTCATGATGGAAGAGAGAGGAGGAGAATTCTATGGGGAGGATGAAATCGAATGTGACTCGTATGTTCAAGAAGAAGAAGATGAGAGACGCAATTTACAATCTGCCCGTCCCCATACATATAGTCAAAGAGACACACATATCGAATCCTCCCACTCCTCTTCCAACAGGGGACATAACACAATCTCGGATGCTTACCAAGCTGGCAGAGACATCAGAACCGAACAACCACCCGAGAGAGTGGAAAGACAAAGGGATAGAGTTTACCGTCCGTTCCCCAAGAAAAGACAGAAAGATAGGGGGGGACCTCAGAGATATTTTCAAGAACAAACTAACGTTAAATCAAATTACACTCCAGCTTCACCCAGGTTGAGGACGGCCATGAAACTTATGTATGATTTGATAAGGCTGGTCCATCACCTAGAGAAGGTCACAACCAAAGTAACTAACAACAGTCCAGTGACCTTCAAAAGACTGACTAAATTGTTGACCAATTCCATTAAACCAGCAATGCCTAACGACACGGTGAAAAAGTTGTTAGAGGACAATGCACAAAAATGGTCAACAAATGCTCAGGTCATTTTGGAGGAACACTACGAGAAACTGATTGATAGTACGCTGGTGGAACTAAAAGAGCGTACAGACCAAGCCCATTGGTTCCAAGCCTTTCAGACGGCCACCAATTGGGCCACAAAGAACTTTGGGAGGAGAATTAACTCTGAAGTTTTTGAGAGAGCCGAGGCTCTATTCACGGCAGAGACTTGTAACGAGTACGATAGAAAACAACAGGAGAAAGATCAGAGACAAGCTACCAAAATAGAACCTCCCAAAGCTCTCTTGGTCGAACCAGACATGCACACACACGCACCTTTGGTTGTCAGACCCAAAAAAGATACTTCTCACATACATGTAGAGGTACAGACATCACCTAGAAGGTGGGAGGATGTAAGAACTCCATCCAGTCCCCCACCTAATAGGTCTGACTGGTCGTTTGATCAGGAGTTTCCCCCTCTGGTGCCCAAACCGGGCATACAGCCAACCCCAGCCTTACCTCAAAGATCTCCACTGCAACGTGCAAGACGCAGAATTCTTGCAGAGGAGATTGATGTGGATCAGGAACCTCAAGATCTGGCCACAGACATGGCCACAGAGGTTACTGATACACAAGAGGTTACGAAAAGGACATTTACGGAGGATTTTAATGAGGAACAGCTGAAACGTTATAAGGAGATTACTGACATTTTGGTTCAGGAAGGAATTTTGAAAAGAGACGAAAAAATTGTCGTTTCAGAAGAACCAAAACGTACACATACTGAGGCTGGTCCGAGCACGTCTAACGTTGTTCCCAGCACATCTAAGGTTGAAGAGACTAAAAAGTCACTCCCTTCTTCTTCTTCTTCTTCTAGAATTCAGAGCCTTCCTCTTTTTTCTTCTGATGATTCTCTGGACTATCAAATTTCTGAGTATTCTGTTAGCTCTTTAGCACGTATCACACCCACAAAGGTGGTGGAAAAGGAAGAGGGACAGAAGATTGTTATGCGACCCATAGAAGAGGAACGCACAACCCAATCACTGCAGATAGAACAAACACCTCAGAAGCAAATCACAATAATAGCTCCACCGACACCAAAATCGGTCGGCAGACCATACCGTCACATAAACACAGACCGTAAACAAATTGACTGGAGCTTGAACCTAAAGAAAAGGTATGTGATAATCGGGGATTCTAACGTTTCCAGGATCCCGGCCTTCAACATCTCTGATCTTCAAATAGACAGCTTCCCGGGCGCGAAGTTCCAACACGCGGGCAATCTCATAGAAAAAGCCACAATCGCGATGGAACCGGAAGTGTTGTTGTTGTCGTTTGGATTAAATAACCGATCTCAGAGATGTTTTACTTCAACGAACAAAGAGATACAGAGGGCTTACAGAGTAGCCAGAACCCGATTACCGCATACCGAGATCGTAGTTCCGATGATCAATTATTGTGACTTGCTTCCGATTGATGAACAAAGATACCTTGAGGACATAAACAAGTACATCAAGGACAGTCTCAACTTTCTCCAATTGTTGCCCGTTGCCCAGTTTCAGGTCGAAAGCGATAACTTGCACTGGACAGCTGCAACGGGCAGATACATGTTAGAACATTGGGTTCGGTCGCTAAACTTGCCGACGCCGTCAACCCAATAGGTAGTCAAGAAAAACTTATCGTTAATTTGTCCCCGCTCGTCTTGACAACTGGACAGCGGGCGATCTTGAAGAAAGGCCTTTCCTTTGTTATGGTCCCCGATAACGTCAAAACACAAAAATTAGAATTATTGCAGAGCCTACAGGCCTATCATAGGCGTATTAAATTAGACGCCTTTTTTGAAGGCAAAAAAAGTGAGAAAAAAAGAACTCCTTTTACTCATAATTCTGATTGGACACCTGCCTTGTCTAGTTTGCCACCCCAGGTGGTTTCTCTAATTAGAGCAGATCGGTATGCGTATCAACACCTGAATTGGGGCCTTCTAGAAAGACAGAATTTGAGTAAAAGTGAGAGAAAAGCAATTCATGAACTTAAAAACAATTGTGACATCGTTATCAAACCAGCTGACAAGGGTAATGCAGTCGTCATCATGAGTAAAACAGATTATCTTTGGGAAGGAAAAAGGCAACTTTCTGTGACAGAGCACTATTGCTCTCTCACAGAACCAATTTATCCAAAAACCATACTGGAAGTACGAGAAATTTTAAATGAGATGTATGAGAAAAAGATAATTAGTGGGAAACAGAGAGATTACTTGTCTGGTTCTGGTACACCGAGACCAAGAAGATTTTATTTGTTACCAAAAATACACAAAGAACCAGAAAAGTGGAGTACACCACATAAAATACCTCCTGGGAGGCCTATCGTGTCGGATTGCGACAGTGAGACTTATTTTACAGCAGAATATATTGAGTATTTCCTTAGTCCCATTTCGCAACGTCATGGTAGTTACCTAAAAGACACCTATGATTTTATCTCTAAAACCAAAAATCTTATTCTCCCATCTAATTCATTTCTCTTCACCATGGACATCGACAGTTTGTACACCAATATAGAGACCGGAGTCGGTATGGCTGCCGTGAGAGATTGCATGAACAAATATCCTGACGTGAAAAGACCCGATGGTTTTATTTTAAAACTACTAGAAATTAATTTGACTAAAAACGATTTTGAATTTGGCTCTAAATTTTATTTACAAACTAAGGGGACGGCCATGGGCAAGAAGTTCGCCCCTTCTTACGCCAATATCTATATGGCCCATTGGGAACAAACTGCGGTGTCCTCTTTTCATCTCCAGCCCTTCTCGTATTTTAGATTTTTGGATGACATCTGGGGCATCTGGACATACGGTAAGGAGGAGTTTATTGAATTTGCTGATCATCTGAACCGTCATCAAAAATCCATCAGGATAAAATACGAAATTGATGAAAATTCAGTTAATTTTCTTGATGTCATCACCTACAAAGGACCCAAATTTGAAATGACCAATCAGTTGGACTACAAAGTGTATTTTAAGCCCACAGACACTCACTCATTATTACACAGAGCCAGTTACCACCCTAAGCATACTTTTAAAGGAATTCTTAAATCACAGCTTCTTCGCTTTCATAGAATATGCTCACAAACATCTGAGTTTAAGATTGCTGTAGGAATCCTCTTTAAAGCTTTGAAGAAGCGAGGGTACTCGAGAAGCTATTTGAGGAGTGTGCTTAGGGCCTTCACTAACTTTGTGACTAATCCAACCAAGGAAACACAGATTAGAAACAAAATCATACCATTAGTTTCCTTCTATTCACAACAAAGTACTCAATTAAATAGAGCAACCAAGGAAAATTTCACCAAATTCATGGAACCAACTAAATTTCTGACCAAACATAGACCGATAGCGGCTTACAAACGAAACAAGAACTTATTGGATACCTTGGTTTCTAGTAAAATCACAACATCCTGTAAAGTGAGTAAATCTGGGGTTTATAAGCACTTTGTGGGCAAAAGAATGGTCCAGAATAAAACCAACAAACAACTCTTCCAAGTGCAGAGAAACATGTCAGCACATGTCTCAAACTGTGTCTATCTCATATCTTGTTCCAAATGCCACAAACAATATGTGGGGCAGACAAAGAACCAATTGTTACTTAGAATCTATCAGCATTCGTATAACATTCGTAATAAAATTGAAAAGAGACGATATGTAGTTAGACATTTTTTAATACATGGCCTAGATGCCCTCAGAGTTTCAGGATTGGAGTCGAACCCCTTTTGGACGCTCTCGGAGAGGCTCAGGGCGGAGAGGGTCTGGATTAAAAAATTGGACTCTCTCTACCCCAGAGGCCTCAACGAAGCGTAACCTTACTGTCCATCTTTCTATTTTAATCATTTTTATGGTTATTTTTCTTCTAAGTCTGGTTTTTCCTTTTTTTTCTTTTGGTCAGTGTGTTGGAGACCTTAGGGTCTGTGTCTCTTATCTTTAAAATCACACAATAATGATAAGAATTCTTATGGAGTTCAGGTGTGTCTGCTGGCATGACCCAGCAGGCCCCAAGTAACACCCTGATTATTAATCGTGTACCCATTCTCCTCCTAAACCTCAAGTCCCAAAATTTTATGCATGTAACCCGTCACACCTGACACCTAAAGACACCCTATTTTATGGTGTACACCCCCATACACCTAACACCTAAAGCCACTGGAATTGACGAAACTTATCATCCCAAATCTTACACCTAGATTTAGTGGACCTAATGGATTCACCCACCCCAAACCTGACACCTAGAGTTGGTAGACCTAATGAATTCACCCACCTCAAACCTGACACCTAGAGTTGGTAGACCTAATGAATTCACCCACCTCAAACCTTACACCTAGAGATGGTAGACCTAATGAATTCACCCACCTCAAACCTTACACCTAGAGATGGTAGACCTTGGGCGAATACCCCTGGCAGGAGAACACCTGATTGGGGTGCACCTGGTTGGCGTGCACCTTGATTTTGCAGCCCTTGGGTGGTGGGCCCTCGGCGTCCCAGCCCTGACACGGTGAACCCTTGGTGTTGTGGCCCTGTTTTGCTAATTACATTGATTTTGTACATTTAATTAACTCAAGAAAAAGTATTCTGTTTAGTAACAACAATTTCAGTCTTTAAAATATAATACAGGGGTCAAAAGGTCATGGGGTAGATAGAGATGCACAATATAACGTTTTACCACTTGATGGACATGTGGGGACTTGTGAGAGTTAATAGAATATATTACTTAATCATGATTGCTTAAATTGCACTAATAAATATATTACTGATTTTTTATCATGATGGTTTTAAATACATAAATATACATATACACAATATTAAAACAACATCAGACCAATAAATATACACCTGTTTGGAGGAGATACAGGACACAGACTCTATGAGACAACATTTAGAACAATGGGAACAAATAAAACATGTGGAGGTGCTGTTGGAGGGGGTTCCTTTTTTGGAGTTGGGACTGAAGCGGGCCTTTGAAATGTGTGCCAGTGCCTAACCGAGATCAGACCTGTTCTGATTTCTGGATTCTTAGATACCTAACTCAAGCCAGAGCCACGTCTTGGCACTTCAGGACCACTTTGAGAAGGATTTCTTAACATCAGCAATCTTCTACAGTATTTAACTCCACATTCATACTGACTATTATAATTTAATACACAGAAGACATTGAATAACACCACATTGAAACATCAGTGAATTGAAATACTCTTAAATATGCCTTAAACTTAAATACTCATTCACTTTTTGTCTGTTTTAAGGCATATTTGTTATAAGATCATGATTTCACGATGGATTTTCAACTATTTATATTTATTTATAATGGACAGACAAGGATTGATTGATTTGCATATGCTGTGACGCAGCAAGAAATTCTAGGACACTTTTTAGTGTTTTCCAAAAGGGAAACTTTGTTGGTTCGACGCCAAATGCACTTCAAAAAATTCTTATATTTGTTATCTTACAATATTTGGAAGTCTGGAGTGTTTTGATGAAGGAGCTCGCGAGTTATTTACAAACAAACATTACTTTGGCGTCAAAAACACGATAAACAAAATCCTACAGGGTTAGGAAAGGATGGGGGGACAGATAAAAGTCTTTGAGAAACAATGGGAGGATTGTTTGACCCAAAGCTGATCATTTTCATGTTTTATTTGCGAGTTTTCTTCACTAAATTGACTGTATATGTGCTCTGAATGAGGATGACGTCAGAAGCCGCCGCCCTCTGTGACAGCGTAACAGAGAGGCGGACACAGACAGTCATTTGCTCACTTGCACTCGAGATAGCAGTTACTCTAGCTTACATCTGATACATTCTAGCCTGACGACGTTACAGCAATAGCCTGAAGAAGAAGTTGTATACTTCGAAACGTCGCGATTTGCAATTAACGTCGTTATTTCGAAGAATCCATTCACTTTGTAACAAAGAAACACTGTAATGGCGAGAGTAGGAGAGAGATACAGACAAACACCGAGGCTGCGCGTGAGATTCGCGTCTTTTCCATCTGACGAAGAACCGCGTTACACCTCAAGAAACCCAACAGCACGTCTACGTGCTACTAGCCCACGTCGGGAGGGATGGAGGGAGAGAGGGGAATCCTTTTTCCGCGACGAGAATAACCGTCCACGTCTCTCGTACGACGCTAATCATAAACAAACAGCCCGTGTACGGGCTCACCGACATGACCGCTGGAATAATGACGATTATCAAATTGATTATCGTTATTATGATCCAAATAATTACACCACTCAGAAAAACAAATGGTCTTATGAAAATGACACAATTCCACGAGGCAGAGAAACTCGTAGGACAAACTCAAGGGGGGAAATAAGGGAAAACAGATATTTTCCAAACAAACAGATCGATTATTTTCCTGACAACCGAGAGTTTGTAAATTCTAAATACAAAAGACAACAAACATACAGAGAGGCTTTAGACGATAGAAAAATCAGATCTTTGCCCAGACAAAATTCACACGCACCACTCTCTTATGACCATTTTGAAGATGATTTTCCAAAAAGAAAACCCAAGAGAAAAAACAAGAAGAGGGTGCGCAGTCGATTCATGATGGAAGAGAGAGGAGGAGAATTCTATGGGGAGGATGAAATCGAATGTGACTCGTATGTTCAAGAAGAAGAAGATGAGAGACGCAATTTACAATCTGCCCGTCCCCATACATATAGTCAAAGAGACACACATATCGAATCCTCCCACTCCTCTTCCAACAGGGGACATAACACAATCTCGGATGCTTACCAAGCTGGCAGAGACATCAGAACCGAACAACCACCCGAGAGAGTGGAAAGACAAAGGGATAGAGTTTACCGTCCGTTCCCCAAGAAAAGACAGAAAGATAGGGGGGGACCTCAGAGATATTTTCAAGAACAAACTAACGTTAAATCAAATTACACTCCAGCTTCACCCAGGTTGAGGACGGCCATGAAACTTATGTATGATTTGATAAGGCTGGTCCATCACCTAGAGAAGGTCACAACCAAAGTAACTAACAACAGTCCAGTGACCTTCAAAAGACTGACTAAATTGTTGACCAATTCCATTAAACCAGCAATGCCTAACGACACGGTGAAAAAGTTGTTAGAGGACAATGCACAAAAATGGTCAACAAATGCTCAGGTCATTTTGGAGGAACACTACGAGAAACTGATTGATAGTACGCTGGTGGAACTAAAAGAGCGTACAGACCAAGCCCATTGGTTCCAAGCCTTTCAGACGGCCACCAATTGGGCCACAAAGAACTTTGGGAGGAGAATTAACTCTGAAGTTTTTGAGAGAGCCGAGGCTCTATTCACGGCAGAGACTTGTAACGAGTACGATAGAAAACAACAGGAGAAAGATCAGAGACAAGCTACCAAAATAGAACCTCCCAAAGCTCTCTTGGTCGAACCAGACATGCACACACACGCACCTTTGGTTGTCAGACCCAAAAAAGATACTTCTCACATACATGTAGAGGTACAGACATCACCTAGAAGGTGGGAGGATGTAAGAACTCCATCCAGTCCCCCACCTAATAGGTCTGACTGGTCGTTTGATCAGGAGTTTCCCCCTCTGGTGCCCAAACCGGGCATACAGCCAACCCCAGCCTTACCTCAAAGATCTCCACTGCAACGTGCAAGACGCAGAATTCTTGCAGAGGAGATTGATGTGGATCAGGAACCTCAAGATCTGGCCACAGACATGGCCACAGAGGTTACTGATACACAAGAGGTTACGAAAAGGACATTTACGGAGGATTTTAATGAGGAACAGCTGAAACGTTATAAGGAGATTACTGACATTTTGGTTCAGGAAGGAATTTTGAAAAGAGACGAAAAAATTGTCGTTTCAGAAGAACCAAAACGTACACATACTGAGGCTGGTCCGAGCACGTCTAACGTTGTTCCCAGCACATCTAAGGTTGAAGAGACTAAAAAGTCACTCCCTTCTTCTTCTTCTTCTTCTAGAATTCAGAGCCTTCCTCTTTTTTCTTCTGATGATTCTCTGGACTATCAAATTTCTGAGTATTCTGTTAGCTCTTTAGCACGTATCACACCCACAAAGGTGGTGGAAAAGGAAGAGGGACAGAAGATTGTTATGCGACCCATAGAAGAGGAACGCACAACCCAATCACTGCAGATAGAACAAACACCTCAGAAGCAAATCACAATAATAGCTCCACCGACACCAAAATCGGTCGGCAGACCATACCGTCACATAAACACAGACCGTAAACAAATTGACTGGAGCTTGAACCTAAAGAAAAGGTATGTGATAATCGGGGATTCTAACGTTTCCAGGATCCCGGCCTTCAACATCTCTGATCTTCAAATAGACAGCTTCCCGGGCGCGAAGTTCCAACACGCGGGCAATCTCATAGAAAAAGCCACAATCGCGATGGAACCGGAAGTGTTGTTGTTGTCGTTTGGATTAAATAACCGATCTCAGAGATGTTTTACTTCAACGAACAAAGAGATACAGAGGGCTTACAGAGTAGCCAGAACCCGATTACCGCATACCGAGATCGTAGTTCCGATGATCAATTATTGTGACTTGCTTCCGATTGATGAACAAAGATACCTTGAGGACATAAACAAGTACATCAAGGACAGTCTCAACTTTCTCCAATTGTTGCCCGTTGCCCAGTTTCAGGTCGAAAGCGATAACTTGCACTGGACAGCTGCAACGGGCAGATACATGTTAGAACATTGGGTTCGGTCGCTAAACTTGCCGACGCCGTCAACCCAATAGGTAGTCAAGAAAAACTTATCGTTAATTTGTCCCCGCTCGTCTTGACAACTGGACAGCGGGCGATCTTGAAGAAAGGCCTTTCCTTTGTTATGGTCCCCGATAACGTCAAAACACAAAAATTAGAATTATTGCAGAGCCTACAGGCCTATCATAGGCGTATTAAATTAGACGCCTTTTTTGAAGGCAAAAAAAGTGAGAAAAAAAGAACTCCTTTTACTCATAATTCTGATTGGACACCTGCCTTGTCTAGTTTGCCACCCCAGGTGGTTTCTCTAATTAGAGCAGATCGGTATGCGTATCAACACCTGAATTGGGGCCTTCTAGAAAGACAGAATTTGAGTAAAAGTGAGAGAAAAGCAATTCATGAACTTAAAAACAATTGTGACATCGTTATCAAACCAGCTGACAAGGGTAATGCAGTCGTCATCATGAGTAAAACAGATTATCTTTGGGAAGGAAAAAGGCAACTTTCTGTGACAGAGCACTATTGCTCTCTCACAGAACCAATTTATCCAAAAACCATACTGGAAGTACGAGAAATTTTAAATGAGATGTATGAGAAAAAGATAATTAGTGGGAAACAGAGAGATTACTTGTCTGGTTCTGGTACACCGAGACCAAGAAGATTTTATTTGTTACCAAAAATACACAAAGAACCAGAAAAGTGGAGTACACCACATAAAATACCTCCTGGGAGGCCTATCGTGTCGGATTGCGACAGTGAGACTTATTTTACAGCAGAATATATTGAGTATTTCCTTAGTCCCATTTCGCAACGTCATGGTAGTTACCTAAAAGACACCTATGATTTTATCTCTAAAACCAAAAATCTTATTCTCCCATCTAATTCATTTCTCTTCACCATGGACATCGACAGTTTGTACACCAATATAGAGACCGGAGTCGGTATGGCTGCCGTGAGAGATTGCATGAACAAATATCCTGACGTGAAAAGACCCGATGGTTTTATTTTAAAACTACTAGAAATTAATTTGACTAAAAACGATTTTGAATTTGGCTCTAAATTTTATTTACAAACTAAGGGGACGGCCATGGGCAAGAAGTTCGCCCCTTCTTACGCCAATATCTATATGGCCCATTGGGAACAAACTGCGGTGTCCTCTTTTCATCTCCAGCCCTTCTCGTATTTTAGATTTTTGGATGACATCTGGGGCATCTGGACATACGGTAAGGAGGAGTTTATTGAATTTGCTGATCATCTGAACCGTCATCAAAAATCCATCAGGATAAAATACGAAATTGATGAAAATTCAGTTAATTTTCTTGATGTCATCACCTACAAAGGACCCAAATTTGAAATGACCAATCAGTTGGACTACAAAGTGTATTTTAAGCCCACAGACACTCACTCATTATTACACAGAGCCAGTTACCACCCTAAGCATACTTTTAAAGGAATTCTTAAATCACAGCTTCTTCGCTTTCATAGAATATGCTCACAAACATCTGAGTTTAAGATTGCTGTAGGAATCCTCTTTAAAGCTTTGAAGAAGCGAGGGTACTCGAGAAGCTATTTGAGGAGTGTGCTTAGGGCCTTCACTAACTTTGTGACTAATCCAACCAAGGAAACACAGATTAGAAACAAAATCATACCATTAGTTTCCTTCTATTCACAACAAAGTACTCAATTAAATAGAGCAACCAAGGAAAATTTCACCAAATTCATGGAACCAACTAAATTTCTGACCAAACATAGACCGATAGCGGCTTACAAACGAAACAAGAACTTATTGGATACCTTGGTTTCTAGTAAAATCACAACATCCTGTAAAGTGAGTAAATCTGGGGTTTATAAGCACTTTGTGGGCAAAAGAATGGTCCAGAATAAAACCAACAAACAACTCTTCCAAGTGCAGAGAAACATGTCAGCACATGTCTCAAACTGTGTCTATCTCATATCTTGTTCCAAATGCCACAAACAATATGTGGGGCAGACAAAGAACCAATTGTTACTTAGAATCTATCAGCATTCGTATAACATTCGTAATAAAATTGAAAAGAGACGATATGTAGTTAGACATTTTTTAATACATGGCCTAGATGCCCTCAGAGTTTCAGGATTGGAGTCGAACCCCTTTTGGACGCTCTCGGAGAGGCTCAGGGCGGAGAGGGTCTGGATTAAAAAATTGGACTCTCTCTACCCCAGAGGCCTCAACGAAGCGTAACCTTACTGTCCATCTTTCTATTTTAATCATTTTTATGGTTATTTTTCTTCTAAGTCTGGTTTTTCCTTTTTTTTCTTTTGGTCAGTGTGTTGGAGACCTTAGGGTCTGTGTCTCTTATCTTTAAAATCACACAATAATGATAAGAATTCTTATGGAGTTCAGGTGTGTCTGCTGGCATGACCCAGCAGGCCCCAAGTAACACCCTGATTATTAATCGTGTACCCATTCTCCTCCTAAACCTCAAGTCCCAAAATTTTATGCATGTAACCCGTCACACCTGACACCTAAAGACACCCTATTTTATGGTGTACACCCCCATACACCTAACACCTAAAGCCACTGGAATTGACGAAACTTATCATCCCAAATCTTACACCTAGATTTAGTGGACCTAATGGATTCACCCACCCCAAACCTGACACCTAGAGTTGGTAGACCTAATGAATTCACCCACCTCAAACCTGACACCTAGAGTTGGTAGACCTAATGAATTCACCCACCTCAAACCTTACACCTAGAGATGGTAGACCTAATGAATTCACCCACCTCAAACCTTACACCTAGAGATGGTAGACCTTGGGCGAATACCCCTGGCAGGAGAACACCTGATTGGGGTGCACCTGGTTGGCGTGCACCTTGATTTTGCAGCCCTTGGGTGGTGGGCCCTCGGCGTCCCAGCCCTGACACGGTGAACCCTTGGTGTTGTGGCCCTGTTTTGCTAATTACATTGATTTTGTACATTTAATTAACTCAAGAAAAAGTATTCTGTTTAGTAACAACAATTTCAGTCTTTAAAATATAATACAGGGGTCAAAAGGTCATGGGGTAGATAGAGATGCACAATATAACGTTTTACCACTTGATGGACATGTGGGGACTTGTGAGAGTTAATAGAATATATTACTTAATCATGATTGCTTAAATTGCACTAATAAATATATTACTGATTTTTTATCATGATGGTTTTAAATACATAAATATACATATACACAATATTAAAACAACATCAGACCAATAAATATACACCTGTTTGGAGGAGATACAGGACACAGACTCTATGAGACAACATTTAGAACAATGGGAACAAATAAAACATGTGGAGGTGCTGTTGGAGGGGGTTCCTTTTTTGGAGTTGGGACTGAAGCGGGCCTTTGAAATGTGTGCCAGTGCCTAACCGAGATCAGACCTGTTCTGATTTCTGGATTCTTAGATACCTAACTCAAGCCAGAGCCACGTCTTGGCACTTCAGGACCACTTTGAGAAGGATTTCTTAACATCAGCAATCTTCTACAGTATTTAACTCCACATTCATACTGACTATTATAATTTAATACACAGAAGACATTGAATAACACCACATTGAAACATCAGTGAATTGAAATACTCTTAAATATGCCTTAAACTTAAATACTCATTCACTTTTTGTCTGTTTTAAGGCATATTTGTTATAAGATCATGATTTCACGATGGATTTTCAACTATTTATATTTATTTATAATGGACAGACAAGGATTGATTGATTTGCATATGCTGTGACGCAGCAAGAAATTCTAGGACACTTTTTAGTGTTTTCCAAAAGGGAAACTTTGTTGGTTCGACGCCAAATGCACTTCAAAAAATTCTTATATTTGTTATCTTACAATATTTGGAAGTCTGGAGTGTTTTGATGAAGGAGCTCGCGAGTTATTTACAAACAAACATTACTTTGGCGTCAAAAACACGATAAACAAAATCCTACAGGGTTAGGAAAGGATGGGGGGACAGATAAAAGTCTTTGAGAAACAATGGGAGGATTGTTTGACCCAAAGCTGATCATTTTCATGTTTTATTTGCGAGTTTTCTTCACTAAATTGACTGTATATGTGCTCTGAATGAGGATGACGTCAGAAGCCGCCGCCCTCTGTGACAGCGTAACAGAGAGGCGGACACAGACAGTCATTTGCTCACTTGCACTCGAGATAGCAGTTACTCTAGCTTACATCTGATACATTCTAGCCTGACGACGTTACAGCAATAGCCTGAAGAAGAAGTTGTATACTTCGAAACGTCGCGATTTGCAATTAACGTCGTTATTTCGAAGAATCCATTCACTTTGTAACAAAGAAACACTGTAATGGCGAGAGTAGGAGAGAGATACAGACAAACACCGAGGCTGCGCGTGAGATTCGCGTCTTTTCCATCTGACGAAGAACCGCGTTACACCTCAAGAAACCCAACAGCACGTCTACGTGCTACTAGCCCACGTCGGGAGGGATGGAGGGAGAGAGGGGAATCCTTTTTCCGCGACGAGAATAACCGTCCACGTCTCTCGTACGACGCTAATCATAAACAAACAGCCCGTGTACGGGCTCACCGACATGACCGCTGGAATAATGACGATTATCAAATTGATTATCGTTATTATGATCCAAATAATTACACCACTCAGAAAAACAAATGGTCTTATGAAAATGACACAATTCCACGAGGCAGAGAAACTCGTAGGACAAACTCAAGGGGGGAAATAAGGGAAAACAGATATTTTCCAAACAAACAGATCGATTATTTTCCTGACAACCGAGAGTTTGTAAATTCTAAATACAAAAGACAACAAACATACAGAGAGGCTTTAGACGATAGAAAAATCAGATCTTTGCCCAGACAAAATTCACACGCACCACTCTCTTATGACCATTTTGAAGATGATTTTCCAAAAAGAAAACCCAAGAGAAAAAACAAGAAGAGGGTGCGCAGTCGATTCATGATGGAAGAGAGAGGAGGAGAATTCTATGGGGAGGATGAAATCGAATGTGACTCGTATGTTCAAGAAGAAGAAGATGAGAGACGCAATTTACAATCTGCCCGTCCCCATACATATAGTCAAAGAGACACACATATCGAATCCTCCCACTCCTCTTCCAACAGGGGACATAACACAATCTCGGATGCTTACCAAGCTGGCAGAGACATCAGAACCGAACAACCACCCGAGAGAGTGGAAAGACAAAGGGATAGAGTTTACCGTCCGTTCCCCAAGAAAAGACAGAAAGATAGGGGGGGACCTCAGAGATATTTTCAAGAACAAACTAACGTTAAATCAAATTACACTCCAGCTTCACC
This sequence comes from Barbus barbus, assembly GCF_936440315.1. Taxonomy (NCBI): domain Eukaryota; kingdom Metazoa; phylum Chordata; class Actinopteri; order Cypriniformes; family Cyprinidae; genus Barbus; species Barbus barbus. Next base: position 91,688 of record NW_027636795.1, on the reverse strand, counting down.
CAGGTTGAGGACGGCCATGAAACTTATGTATGATTTGATAAGGCTGGTCCATCACCTAGAGAAGGTCACAACCAAAGTAACTAACAACAGTCCAGTGACCTTCAAAAGACTGACTAAATTGTTGACCAATTCCATTAAACCAGCAATGCCTAACGACACGGTGAAAAAGTTGTTAGAGGACAATGCACAAAAATGGTCAACAAATGCTCAGGTCATTTTGGAGGAACACTACGAGAAACTGATTGATAGTACGCTGGTGGAACTAAAAGAGCGTACAGACCAAGCCCATTGGTTCCAAGCCTTTCAGACGGCCACCAATTGGGCCACAAAGAACTTTGGGAGGAGAATTAACTCTGAAGTTTTTGAGAGAGCCGAGGCTCTATTCACGGCAGAGACTTGTAACGAGTACGATAGAAAACAACAGGAGAAAGATCAGAGACAAGCTACCAAAATAGAACCTCCCAAAGCTCTCTTGGTCGAACCAGACATGCACACACACGCACCTTTGGTTGTCAGACCCAAAAAAGATACTTCTCACATACATGTAGAGGTACAGACATCACCTAGAAGGTGGGAGGATGTAAGAACTCCATCCAGTCCCCCACCTAATAGGTCTGACTGGTCGTTTGATCAGGAGTTTCCCCCTCTGGTGCCCAAACCGGGCATACAGCCAACCCCAGCCTTACCTCAAAGATCTCCACTGCAACGTGCAAGACGGAGAATTCTTGCAGAGGAGATTGATGTGGATCAGGAACCTCAAGATCTGGCCACAGACATGGCCACAGAGGTTACTGATACACAAGAGGTTACGAAAAGGACATTTACGGAGGATTTTAATGAGGAACAGCTGAAACGTTATAAGGAGATTACTGACATTTTGGTTCAGGAAGGAATTTTGAAAAGAGACGAAAAAATTGTCGTTTCAGAAGAACCAAAACGTACACATACTGAGGCTGGTCCGAGCACGTCTAACGTTGTTCCCAGCACATCTAAGGTTGAAGAGACTAAAAAGTCACTCCCTTCTTCTTCTTCTTCTTCTTCTTCTAGAATTCAGAGCCTTCCTCTTTTTTCTTCTGATGATTCTCTGGACTATCAAATTTCTGAGTATTCTGTTAGCTCTTTAGCACGTATCACACCCACAAAGGTGGTGGAAAAGGAAGAGGGACAGAAGATTGTTATGCGACCCATAGAAGAGGAACGCACAACCCAATCACTGCAGATAGAACAAACACCTCAGAAGCAAATCACAATAATAGCTCCACCGACACCAAAATCGGTCGGCAGACCATACCGTCACATAAACACAGACCGTAAACAAATTGACTGGAGCTTGAACCTAAAGAAAAGGTATGTGATAATCGGGGATTCTAACGTTTCCAGGATCCCGGCCTTCAACATCTCTGATCTTCAAATAGACAGCTTCCCGGGCGCGAAGTTCCAACACGCGGGCAATCTCATAGAAAAAGCCACAATCGCGATGGAACCGGAAGTGTTGTTGTTGTCGTTTGGATTAAATAACCGATCTCAGAGATGTTTTACTTCAACGAACAAAGAGATACAGAGGGCTTACAGAGTAGCCAGAACCCGATTACCGCATACCGAGATCGTAGTTCCGATGATCAATTATTGTGACTTGCTTCCGATTGATGAACAAAGATACCTTGAGGACATAAACAAGTACATCAAGGACAGTCTCAACTTTCTCCAATTGTTGCCCGTTGCCCAGTTTCAGGTCGAAAGCGATAACTTGCACTGGACAGCTGCAACGGGCAGATACATGTTAGAACATTGGGTTCGGTCGCTAAACTTGCCGACGCCGTCAACCCAATAGGTAGTCAAGAAAAACTTATCGTTAATTTGTCCCCGCTCGTCTTGACAACTGGACAGCGGGCGATCTTGAAGAAAGGCCTTTCCTTTGTTATGGTCCCCGATAACGTCAAAACACAAAAATTAGAATTATTGCAGAGCCTACAGGCCTATCATAGGCGTATTAAATTAGACGCCTTTTTTGAAGGCAAAAAAAGTGAGAAAAAAAGAACTCCTTTTACTCATAATTCTGATTGGACACCTGCCTTGTCTAGTTTGCCACCCCAGGTGGTTTCTCTAATTAGAGCAGATCGGTATGCGTATCAACACCTGAATTGGGGCCTTCTAGAAAGACAGAATTTGAGTAAAAGTGAGAGAAAAGCAATTCATGAACTTAAAAACAATTGTGACATCGTTATCAAACCAGCTGACAAGGGTAATGCAGTCGTCATCATGAGTAAAACAGATTATCTTTGGGAAGGAAAAAGGCAACTTTCTGTGACAGAGCACTATTGCTCTCTCACAGAACCAATTTATCCAAAAACCATACTGGAAGTACGAGAAATTTTAAATGAGATGTATGAGAAAAAGATAATTAGTGGGAAACAGAGAGATTACTTGTCTGGTTCTGGTACACCGAGACCAAGAAGATTTTATTTGTTACCAAAAATACACAAAGAACCAGAAAAGTGGAGTACACCACATAAAATACCTCCTGGGAGGCCTATCGTGTCGGATTGCGACAGTGAGACTTATTTTACAGCAGAATATATTGAGTATTTCCTTAGTCCCATTTCGCAACGTCATGGTAGTTACCTAAAAGACACCTATGATTTTATCTCTAAAACCAAAAATCTTATTCTCCCATCTAATTCATTTCTCTTCACCATGGACATCGACAGTTTGTACACCAATATAGAGACCGGAGTCGGTATGGCTGCCGTGAGAGATTGCATGAACAAATATCCTGACGTGAAAAGACCCGATGGTTTTATTTTAAAACTACTAGAAATTAATTTGACTAAAAACGATTTTGAATTTGGCTCTAAATTTTATTTACAAACTAAGGGGACGGCCATGGGCAAGAAGTTCGCCCCTTCTTACGCCAATATCTATATGGCCCATTGGGAACAAACTGCGGTGTCCTCTTTTCATCTCCAGCCCTTCTCGTATTTTAGATTTTTGGATGACATCTGGGGCATCTGGACATACGGTAAGGAGGAGTTTATTGAATTTGCTGATCATCTGAACCGTCATCAAAAATCCATCAGGATAAAATACGAAATTGATGAAAATTCAGTTAATTTTCTTGATGTCATCACCTACAAAGGACCCAAATTTGAAATGACCAATCAGTTGGACTACAAAGTGTATTTTAAGCCCACAGACACTCACTCATTATTACACAGAGCCAGTTACCACCCTAAGCATACTTTTAAAGGAATTCTTAAATCACAGCTTCTTCGCTTTCATAGAATATGCTCACAAACATCTGAGTTTAAGATTGCTGTAGGAATCCTCTTTAAAGCTTTGAAGAAGCGAGGGTACTCGAGAAGCTATTTGAGGAGTGTGCTTAGGGCCTTCACTAACTTTGTGACTAATCCAACCAAGGAAACACAGATTAGAAACAAAATCATACCATTAGTTTCCTTCTATTCACAACAAAGTACTCAATTAAATAGAGCAACCAAGGAAAATTTCACCAAATTCATGGAACCAACTAAATTTCTGACCAAACATAGACCGATAGCGGCTTACAAACGAAACAAGAACTTATTGGATACCTTGGTTTCTAGTAAAATCACAACATCCTGTAAAGTGAGTAAATCTGGGGTTTATAAGCACTTTGTGGGCAAAAGAATGGTCCAGAATAAAACCAACAAACAACTCTTCCAAGTGCAGAGAAACATGTCAGCACATGTCTCAAACTGTGTCTATCTCATATCTTGTTCCAAATGCCACAAACAATATGTGGGGCAGACAAAGAACCAATTGTTACTTAGAATCTATCAGCATTCGTATAACATTCGTAATAAAATTGAAAAGAGACGATATGTAGTTAGACATTTTTTAATACATGGCCTAGATGCCCTCAGAGTTTCAGGATTGGAGTCGAACCCCTTTTGGACGCTCTCGGAGAGGCTCAGGGCGGAGAGGGTCTGGATTAAAAAATTGGACTCTCTCTACCCCAGAGGCCTCAACGAAGCGTAACCTTACTGTCCATCTTTCTATTTTAATCATTTTTATGGTTATTTTTCTTCTAAGTCTGGTTTTTCCTTTTTTTTCTTTTGGTCAGTGTGTTGGAGACCTTAGGGTCTGTGTCTCTTATCTTTAAAATCACACAATAATGATAAGAATTCTTATGGAGTTCAGGTGTGTCTGCTGGCATGACCCAGCAGGCCCCAAGTAACACCCTGATTATTAATCGTGTACCCATTCTCCTCCTAAACCTCAAGTCCCAAAATTTTATGCATGTAACCCGTCACACCTGACACCTAAAGACACCCTATTTTATGGTGTACACCCCCATACACCTAACACCTAAAGCCACTGGAATTGACGAAACTTATCATCCCAAATCTTACACCTAGATTTAGTGGACCTAATGGATTCACCCACCCCAAACCTGACACCTAGAGTTGGTAGACCTAATGAATTCACCCACCTCAAACCTGACACCTAGAGTTGGTAGACCTAATGAATTCACCCACCTCAAACCTTACACCTAGAGATGGTAGACCTAATGAATTCACCCACCTCAAACCTTACACCTAGAGATGGTAGACCTTGGGCGAATACCCCTGGCAGGAGAACACCTGATTGGGGTGCACCTGGTTGGCGTGCACCTTGATTTTGCAGCCCTTGGGTGGTGGGCCCTCGGCGTCCCAGCCCTGACACGGTGAACCCTTGGTGTTGTGGCCCTGTTTTGCTAATTACATTGATTTTGTACATTTAATTAACTCAAGAAAAAGTATTCTGTTTAGTAACAACAATTTCAGTCTTTAAAATATAATACAGGGGTCAAAAGGTCATGGGGTAGATAGAGATGCACAATATAACGTTTTACCACTTGATGGACATGTGGGGACTTGTGAGAGTTAATAGAATATATTACTTAATCATGATTGCTTAAATTGCACTAATAAATATATTACTGATTTTTTATCATGATGGTTTTAAATACATAAATATACATATACACAATATTAAAACAACATCAGACCAATAAATATACACCTGTTTGGAGGAGATACAGGACACAGACTCTATGAGACAACATTTAGAACAATGGGAACAAATAAAACATGTGGAGGTGCTGTTGGAGGGGGTTCCTTTTTTGGAGTTGGGACTGAAGCGGGCCTTTGAAATGTGTGCCAGTGCCTAACCGAGATCAGACCTGTTCTGATTTCTGGATTCTTAGATACCTAACTCAAGCCAGAGCCACGTCTTGGCACTTCAGGACCACTTTGAGAAGGATTTCTTAACATCAGCAATCTTCTACAGTATTTAACTCCACATTCATACTGACTATTATAATTTAATACACAGAAGACATTGAATAACACCACATTGAAACATCAGTGAATTGAAATACTCTTAAATATGCCTTAAACTTAAATACTCATTCACTTTTTGTCTGTTTTAAGGCATATTTGTTATAAGATCATGATTTCACGATGGATTTTCAACTATTTATATTTATTTATAATGGACAGACAAGGATTGATTGATTTGCATATGCTGTGACGCAGCAAGAAATTCTAGGACACTTTTTAGTGTTTTCCAAAAGGGAAACTTTGTTGGTTCGACGCCAAATGCACTTCAAAAAATTCTTATATTTGTTATCTTACAATATTTGGAAGTCTGGAGTGTTTTGATGAAGGAGCTCGCGAGTTATTTACAAACAAACATTACTTTGGCGTCAAAAACACGATAAACAAAATCCTACAGGGTTAGGAAAGGATGGGGGGACAGATAAAAGTCTTTGAGAAACAATGGGAGGATTGTTTGACCCAAAGCTGATCATTTTCATGTTTTATTTGCGAGTTTTCTTCACTAAATTGACTGTATATGTGCTCTGAATGAGGATGACGTCAGAAGCCGCCGCCCTCTGTGACAGCGTAACAGAGAGGCGGACACAGACAGTCATTTGCTCACTTGCACTCGAGATAGCAGTTACTCTAGCTTACATCTGATACATTCTAGCCTGACGACGTTACAGCAATAGCCTGAAGAAGAAGTTGTATACTTCGAAACGTCGCGATTTGCAATTAACGTCGTTATTTCGAAGAATCCATTCACTTTGTAACAAAGAAACACTGTAATGGCGAGAGTAGGAGAGAGATACAGACAAACACCGAGGCTGCGCGTGAGATTCGCGTCTTTTCCATCTGACGAAGAACCGCGTTACACCTCAAGAAACCCAACAGCACGTCTACGTGCTACTAGCCCACGTCGGGAGGGATGGAGGGAGAGAGGGGAATCCTTTTTCCGCGACGAGAATAACCGTCCACGTCTCTCGTACGACGCTAATCATAAACAAACAGCCCGTGTACGGGCTCACCGACATGACCGCTGGAATAATGACGATTATCAAATTGATTATCGTTATTATGATCCAAATAATTACACCACTCAGAAAAACAAATGGTCTTATGAAAATGACACAATTCCACGAGGCAGAGAAACTCGTAGGACAAACTCAAGGGGGGAAATAAGGGAAAACAGATATTTTCCAAACAAACAGATCGATTATTTTCCTGACAACCGAGAGTTTGTAAATTCTAAATACAAAAGACAACAAACATACAGAGAGGCTTTAGACGATAGAAAAATCAGATCTTTGCCCAGACAAAATTCACACGCACCACTCTCTTATGACCATTTTGAAGATGATTTTCCAAAAAGAAAACCCAAGAGAAAAAACAAGAAGAGGGTGCGCAGTCGATTCATGATGGAAGAGAGAGGAGGAGAATTCTATGGGGAGGATGAAATCGAATGTGACTCGTATGTTCAAGAAGAAGAAGATGAGAGACGCAATTTACAATCTGCCCGTCCCCATACATATAGTCAAAGAGACACACATATCGAATCCTCCCACTCCTCTTCCAACAGGGGACATAACACAATCTCGGATGCTTACCAAGCTGGCAGAGACATCAGAACCGAACAACCACCCGAGAGAGTGGAAAGACAAAGGGATAGAGTTTACCGTCCGTTCCCCAAGAAAAGACAGAAAGATAGGGGGGGACCTCAGAGATATTTTCAAGAACAAACTAACGTTAAATCAAATTACACTCCAGCTTCACCCAGGTTGAGGACGGCCATGAAACTTATGTATGATTTGATAAGGCTGGTCCATCACCTAGAGAAGGTCACAACCAAAGTAACTAACAACAGTCCAGTGACCTTCAAAAGACTGACTAAATTGTTGACCAATTCCATTAAACCAGCAATGCCTAACGACACGGTGAAAAAGTTGTTAGAGGACAATGCACAAAAATGGTCAACAAATGCTCAGGTCATTTTGGAGGAACACTACGAGAAACTGATTGATAGTACGCTGGTGGAACTAAAAGAGCGTACAGACCAAGCCCATTGGTTCCAAGCCTTTCAGACGGCCACCAATTGGGCCACAAAGAACTTTGGGAGGAGAATTAACTCTGAAGTTTTTGAGAGAGCCGAGGCTCTATTCACGGCAGAGACTTGTAACGAGTACGATAGAAAACAACAGGAGAAAGATCAGAGACAAGCTACCAAAATAGAACCTCCCAAAGCTCTCTTGGTCGAACCAGACATGCACACACACGCACCTTTGGTTGTCAGACCCAAAAAAGATACTTCTCACATACATGTAGAGGTACAGACATCACCTAGAAGGTGGGAGGATGTAAGAACTCCATCCAGTCCCCCACCTAATAGGTCTGACTGGTCGTTTGATCAGGAGTTTCCCCCTCTGGTGCCCAAACCGGGCATACAGCCAACCCCAGCCTTACCTCAAAGATCTCCACTGCAACGTGCAAGACGGAGAATTCTTGCAGAGGAGATTGATGTGGATCAGGAACCTCAAGATCTGGCCACAGACATGGCCACAGAGGTTACTGATACACAAGAGGTTACGAAAAGGACATTTACGGAGGATTTTAATGAGGAACAGCTGAAACGTTATAAGGAGATTACTGACATTTTGGTTCAGGAAGGAATTTTGAAAAGAGACGAAAAAATTGTCGTTTCAGAAGAACCAAAACGTACACATACTGAGGCTGGTCCGAGCACGTCTAACGTTGTTCCCAGCACATCTAAGGTTGAAGAGACTAAAAAGTCACTCCCTTCTTCTTCTTCTTCTTCTTCTTCTAGAATTCAGAGCCTTCCTCTTTTTTCTTCTGATGATTCTCTGGACTATCAAATTTCTGAGTATTCTGTTAGCTCTTTAGCACGTATCACACCCACAAAGGTGGTGGAAAAGGAAGAGGGACAGAAGATTGTTATGCGACCCATAGAAGAGGAACGCACAACCCAATCACTGCAGATAGAACAAACACCTCAGAAGCAAATCACAATAATAGCTCCACCGACACCAAAATCGGTCGGCAGACCATACCGTCACATAAACACAGACCGTAAACAAATTGACTGGAGCTTGAACCTAAAGAAAAGGTATGTGATAATCGGGGATTCTAACGTTTCCAGGATCCCGGCCTTCAACATCTCTGATCTTCAAATAGACAGCTTCCCGGGCGCGAAGTTCCAACACGCGGGCAATCTCATAGAAAAAGCCACAATCGCGATGGAACCGGAAGTGTTGTTGTTGTCGTTTGGATTAAATAACCGATCTCAGAGATGTTTTACTTCAACGAACAAAGAGATACAGAGGGCTTACAGAGTAGCCAGAACCCGATTACCGCATACCGAGATCGTAGTTCCGATGATCAATTATTGTGACTTGCTTCCGATTGATGAACAAAGATACCTTGAGGACATAAACAAGTACATCAAGGACAGTCTCAACTTTCTCCAATTGTTGCCCGTTGCCCAGTTTCAGGTCGAAAGCGATAACTTGCACTGGACAGCTGCAACGGGCAGATACATGTTAGAACATTGGGTTCGGTCGCTAAACTTGCCGACGCCGTCAACCCAATAGGTAGTCAAGAAAAACTTATCGTTAATTTGTCCCCGCTCGTCTTGACAACTGGACAGCGGGCGATCTTGAAGAAAGGCCTTTCCTTTGTTATGGTCCCCGATAACGTCAAAACACAAAAATTAGAATTATTGCAGAGCCTACAGGCCTATCATAGGCGTATTAAATTAGACGCCTTTTTTGAAGGCAAAAAAAGTGAGAAAAAAAGAACTCCTTTTACTCATAATTCTGATTGGACACCTGCCTTGTCTAGTTTGCCACCCCAGGTGGTTTCTCTAATTAGAGCAGATCGGTATGCGTATCAACACCTGAATTGGGGCCTTCTAGAAAGACAGAATTTGAGTAAAAGTGAGAGAAAAGCAATTCATGAACTTAAAAACAATTGTGACATCGTTATCAAACCAGCTGACAAGGGTAATGCAGTCGTCATCATGAGTAAAACAGATTATCTTTGGGAAGGAAAAAGGCAACTTTCTGTGACAGAGCACTATTGCTCTCTCACAGAACCAATTTATCCAAAAACCATACTGGAAGTACGAGAAATTTTAAATGAGATGTATGAGAAAAAGATAATTAGTGGGAAACAGAGAGATTACTTGTCTGGTTCTGGTACACCGAGACCAAGAAGATTTTATTTGTTACCAAAAATACACAAAGAACCAGAAAAGTGGAGTACACCACATAAAATACCTCCTGGGAGGCCTATCGTGTCGGATTGCGACAGTGAGACTTATTTTACAGCAGAATATATTGAGTATTTCCTTAGTCCCATTTCGCAACGTCATGGTAGTTACCTAAAAGACACCTATGATTTTATCTCTAAAACAAAAAATCTTATTCTCCCATCTAATTCATTTCTCTTCACCATGGACATCGACAGTTTGTACACCAATATAGAGACCGGAGTCGGTATGGCTGCCGTGAGAGATTGCATGAACAAATATCCTGACGTGAAAAGACCCGATGATTTTATTTTAAAACTACTAGAAATTAATTTGACTAAAAACGATTTTGAATTTGGCTCTAAATTTTATTTACAAACTAAGGGGACGGCCATGGGCAAGAAGTTCGCCCCTTCTTACGCCAATATCTATATGGCCCATTGGGAACAAACTGCGGTGTCCTCTTTTCATCTCCAGCCCTTCTCGTATTTTAGATTTTTGGATGACATCTGGGGCATCTGGACATACGGTAAGGAGGAGTTTATTGAATTTGCTGATCATCTGAACCGTCATCAAAAATCCATCAGGATAAAATACGAAATTGATGAAAATTCAGTTAATTTTCTTGATGTCATCACCTACAAAGGACCCAAATTTGAAATGACCAATCAGTTGGACTACAAAGTGTATTTTAAGCCCACAGACACTCACTCATTATTACACAGAGCCAGTTACCACCCTAAGCATACTTTTAAAGGAATTCTTAAATCACAGCTTCTTCGCTTTCATAGAATATGCTCACAAACATCTGAGTTTAAGATTGCTGTAGGAATCCTCTTTAAAGCTTTGAAGAAGCGAGGGTACTCGAGAAGCTATTTGAGGAGTGTGCTTAGGGCCTTCACTAACTTTGTGACTAATCCAACCAAGGAAACACAGATTAGAAACAAAATCATACCATTAGTTTCCTTCTATTCACAACAAAGTACTCAATTAAATAGAGCAACCAAGGAAAATTTCACCAAATTCATGGAACCAACTAAATTTCTGACCAAACATAGACCGATAGCGGCTTACAAACGAAACAAGAACTTATTGGATACCTTGGTTTCTAGTAAAATCACAACATCCTGTAAAGTGAGTAAATCTGGGGTTTATAAGCACTTTGTGGGCAAATGAATGGTCCAGAATAAAACCAACAAACAACTCTTCCAAGTGCAGAGAAACATGTCAGCACATGTCTCAAACTGTGTCTATCTCATATCTTGTTCCAAATGCCACAAACAATATGTGGGGCAGACAAAGAACCAATTGTTACTTAGAATCTATCAGCATTCGTATAACATTCGTAATAAAATTGAAAAGAGACGATATGTAGTTAGACATTTTTTAATACATGGCCTAGATGCCCTCAGAGTTTCAGGATTGGAGTCGAACCCCTTTTGGACGCTCTCGGAGAGGCTCAGGGCGGAGAGGGTCTGGATTAAAAAATTGGACTCTCTCTACCCCAGAGGCCTCAACGAAGCGTAACCTTACTGTCCATCTTTCTATTTTAATCATTTTTATGGTTATTTTTCTTCTAAGTCTGGTTTTTCCTTTTTTTTCTTTTGGTCAGTGTGTTGGAGACCTTAGGGTCTGTGTCTCTTATCTTTAAAATCACACAATAATGATAAGAATTCTTATGGAGTTCAGGTGTGTCTGCTGGCATGACCCAGCAGGCCCCAAGTAACACCCTGATTATTAATCGTGTACCCATTCTCCTCCTAAACCTCAAGTCCCAAAATTTTATGCATGTAACCCGTCACACCTGACACCTAAAGACACCCTATTTTATGGTGTACACCCCCATACACCTAACACCTAAAGCCACTGGAATTGACGAAACTTATCATCCCAAATCTTACACCTAGATTTAGTGGACCTAATGGATTCACCCACCCCAAACCTGACACCTAGAGTTGGTAGACCTAATGAATTCACCCACCTCAAACCTGACACCTAGAGTTGGTAGACCTAATGAATTCACCCACCTCAAACCTTACACCTAGAGATGGTAGACCTAATGAATTCACCCACCTCAAACCTTACACCTAGAGATGGTAGACCTTGGGCGAATACCCCTGGCAGGAGAACACCTGATTGGGGTGCACCTGGTTGGCGTGCACCTTGATTTTGCAGCCCTTGGGTGGTGGGCCCTCGGCGTCCCAGCCCTGACACGGTGAACCCTTGGTGTTGTGGCCCTGTTTTGCTAATTACATTGATTTTGTACATTTAATTAACTCAAGAAAAAGTATTCTGTTTAGTAACAACAATTTCAGTCTTTAAAATATAATACAGGGGTCAAAAGGTCATGGGGTAGATAGAGATGCACAATATAACGTTTTACCACTTGATGGACATGTGGGGACTTGTGAGAGTTAATAGAATATATTACTTAATCATGATTGCTTAAATTGCACTAATAAATATATTACTGATTTTTTATCATGATGGTTTTAAATACATAAATATACATATACACAATATTAAAACAACATCAGACCAATAAATATACACCTGTTTGGAGGAGATACAGGACACAGACTCTATGAGACAACATTTAGAACAATGGGAACAAATAAAACATGTGGAGGTGCTGTTGGAGGGGGTTCCTTTTTTGGAGTTGGGACTGAAGCGGGCCTTTGAAATGTGTGCCAGTGCCTAACCGAGATCAGACCTGTTCTGATTTCTGGATTCTTAGATACCTAACTCAAGCCAGAGCCACGTCTTGGCACTTCAGGACCACTTTGAGAAGGATTTCTTAACATCAGCAATCTTCTACAGTATTTAACTCCACATTCATACTGACTATTATAATTTAATACACAGAAGACATTGAATAACACCACATTGAAACATCAGTGAATTGAAATACTCTTAAATATGCCTTAAACTTAAATACTCATTCACTTTTTGTCTGTTTTAAGGCATATTTGTTATAAGATCATGATTTCACGATGGATTTTCAACTATTTATATTTATTTATAATGGACAGACAAGGATTGATTGATTTGCATATGCTGTGACGCAGCAAGAAATTCTAGGACACTTTTTAGTGTTTTCCAAAAGGGAAACTTTGTTGGTTCGACGCCAAATGCACTTCAAAAAATTCTTATATTTGTTATCTTACAATATTTGGAAGTCTGGAGTGTTTTGATGAAGGAGCTCGCGAGTTATTTACAAACAAACATTACTTTGGCGTCAAAAACACGATAAACAAAATCCTACAGGGTTAGGAAAGGATGGGGGGACAGATAAAAGTCTTTGAGAAACAATGGGAGGATTGTTTGACCCAAAGCTGATCATTTTCATGTTTTATTTGCGAGTTTTCTTCACTAAATTGACTGTATATGTGCTCTGAATGAGGATGACGTCAGAAGCCGCCGCCCTCTGTGACAGCGTAACAGAGAGGCGGACACAGACAGTCATTTGCTCACTTGCACTCGAGATAGCAGTTACTCTAGCTTACATCTGATACATTCTAGCCTGACGACGTTACAGCAATAGCCTGAAGAAGAAGTTGTATACTTCGAAACGTCGCGATTTGCAATTAACGTCGTTATTTCGAAGAATCCATTCACTTTGTAACAAAGAAACACTGTAATGGCGAGAGTAGGAGAGAGATACAGACAAACACCAAGGCTGCGCGTGAGATTCGCGTCTTTTCCATCTGACGAAGAACCGCGTTACACCTCAAGAAACCCAACAGCACGTCTACGTGCTACTAGCCCACGTCGGGAGGGATGGAGGGAGAGAGGGGAATCCTTTTTCCGCGACGAGAATAACCGTCCACGTCTCTCGTACGACGCTAATCATAAACAAACAGCCCGTGTACGGGCTCACCGACATGACCGCTGGAATAATGACGATTATCAAATTGATTATCGTTATTATGATCCAAATAATTACACCACTCAGAAAAACAAATGGTCTTATGAAAATGACACAATTCCACGAGGCAGAGAAACTCGTAGGACAAACTCAAGGGGGGAAATAAGGGAAAACAGATATTTTCCAAACAAACAGATCGATTATTTTCCTGACAACCGAGAGTTTGTAAATTCTAAATACAAAAGACAACAAACATACAGAGAGGCTTTAGACGATAGAAAAATCAGATCTTTGCCCAGACAAAATTCACACGCACCACTCTCTTATGACCATTTTGAAGATGATTTTCCAAAAAGAAAACCCAAGAGAAAAAACAAGAAGAGGGTGCGCAGTCGATTCATGATGGAAGAGAGAGGAGGAGAATTCTATGGGGAGGATGAAATCGAATGTGACTCGTATGTTCAAGAAGAAGAAGATGAGAGACGCAATTTACAATCTGCCCGTCCCCATACATATAGTCAAAGAGACACACATATCGAATCCTCCCACTCCTCTTCCAACAGGGGACATAACACAATCTCGGATGCTTACCAAGCTGGCAGAGACATCAGAACCGAACAACCACCCGAGAGAGTGGAAAGACAAAGGGATAGAGTTTACCGTCCGTTCCCCAAGAAAAGACAGAAAGATAGGGGGGGACCTCAGAGATATTTTCAAGAACAAACTAACGTTAAATCAAATTACACTCCAGCTTCACCCAGGTTGAGGACGGCCATGAAACTTATGTATGATTTGATAAGGCTGGTCCATCACCTAGAGAAGGTCACAACCAAAGTAACTAACAACAGTCCAGTGACCTTCAAAAGACTGACTAAATTGTTGACCAATTCCATTAAACCAGCAATGCCTAACGACACGGTGAAAAAGTTGTTAGAGGACAATGCACAAAAATGGTCAACAAATGCTCAGGTCATTTTGGAGGAACACTACGAGAAACTGATTGATAGTACGCTGGTGGAACTAAAAGAGCGTACAGACCAAGCCCATTGGTTCCAAGCCTTTCAGACGGCCACCAATTGGGCCACAAAGAACTTTGGGAGGAGAATTAACTCTGAAGTTTTTGAGAGAGCCGAGGCTCTATTCACGGCAGAGACTTGTAACGAGTACGATAGAAAACAACAGGAGAAAGATCAGAGACAAGCTACCAAAATAGAACCTCCCAAAGCTCTCTTGGTCGAACCAGACATGCACACACACGCACCTTTGGTTGTCAGACCCAAAAAAGATACTTCTCACATACATGTAGAGGTACAGACATCACCTAGAAGGTGGGAGGATGTAAGAACTCCATCCAGTCCCCCACCTAATAGGTCTGACTGGTCGTTTGATCAGGAGTTTCCCCCTCTGGTGCCCAAACCGGGCATACAGCCAACCCCAGCCTTACCTCAAAGATCTCCACTGCAACGTGCAAGACGCAGAATTCTTGCAGAGGAGATTGATGTGGATCAGGAACCTCAAGATCTGGCCACAGACATGGCCACAGAGGTTACTGATACACAAGAGGTTACGAAAAGGACATTTACGGAGGATTTTAATGAGGAACAGCTGAAACGTTATAAGGAGATTACTGACATTTTGGTTCAGGAAGGAATTTTGAAAAGAGACGAAAAAATTGTCGTTTCAGAAGAACCAAAACGTACACATACTGAGGCTGGTCCGAGCACGTCTAACGTTGTTCCCAGCACATCTAAGGTTGAAGAGACTAAAAAGTCACTCCCTTCTTCTTCTTCTTCTTCTAGAATTCAGAGCCTTCCTCTTTTTTCTTCTGATGATTCTCTGGACTATCAAATTTCTGAGTATTCTGTTAGCTCTTTAGCACGTATCACACCCACAAAGGTGGTGGAAAAGGAAGAGGGACAGAAGATTGTTATGCGACCCATAGAAGAGGAACGCACAACCCAATCACTGCAGATAGAACAAACACCTCAGAAGCAAATCACAATAATAGCTCCACCGACACCAAAATCGGTCGGCAGACCATACCGTCACATAAACACAGACCGTAAACAAATTGACTGGAGCTTGAACCTAAAGAAAAGGTATGTGATAATCGGGGATTCTAACGTTTCCAGGATCCCGGCCTTCAACATCTCTGACCTTCAAATAGACAGCTTCCCGGGCGCGAAGTTCCAACACGCGGGCAATCTCATAGAAAAAGCCACAATCGCGATGGAACCGGAAGTGTTGTTGTTGTCGTTTGGATTAAATAACCGATCTCAGAGATGTTTTACTTCAACGAACAAAGAGATACAGAGGGCTTACAGAGTAGCCAGAACCCGATTACCGCATACCGAGATCGTAGTTCCGATGATCAATTATTGTGACTTGCTTCCGATTGATGAACAAAGATACCTTGAGGACATAAACAAGTACATCAAGGACAGTCTCAACTTTCTCCAATTGTTGCCCGTTGCCCAGTTTCAGGTCGAAAGCGATAACTTGCACTGGACAGCTGCAACGGGCAGATACATGTTAGAACATTGGGTTCGGTCGCTAAACTTGCCGACGCCGTCAACCCAATAGGTAGTCAAGAAAAACTTATCGTTAATTTGTCCCCGCTCGTCTTGACAACTGGACAGCGGGCGATCTTGAAGAAAGGCCTTTCCTTTGTTATGGTCCCCGATAACGTCAAAACACAAAAATTAGAATTATTGCAGAGCCTACAGGCCTATCATAGGCGTATTAAATTAGACGCCTTTTTTGAAGGCAAAAAAAGTGAGAAAAAAAGAACTCCTTTTACTCATAATTCTGATTGGACACCTGCCTTGTCTAGTTTGCCACCCCAGGTGGTTTCTCTAATTAGAGCAGATCGGTATGCGTATCAACACCTGAATTGGGGCCTTCTAGAAAGACAGAATTTGAGTAAAAGTGAGAGAAAAGCAATTCATGAACTTAAAAACAATTGTGACATCGTTATCAAACCAGCTGACAAGGGTAATGCAGTCGTCATCATGAGTAAAACAGATTATCTTTGGGAAGGAAAAAGGCAACTTTCTGTGACAGAGCACTATTGCTCTCTCACAGAACCAATTTATCCAAAAACCATACTGGAAGTACGAGAAATTTTAAATGAGATGTATGAGAAAAAGATAATTAGTGGGAAACAGAGAGATTACTTGTCTGGTTCTGGTACACCGAGACCAAGAAGATTTTATTTGTTACCAAAAATACACAAAGAACCAGAAAAGTGGAGTACACCACATAAAATACCTCCTGGGAGGCCTATCGTGTCGGATTGCGACAGTGAGACTTATTTTACAGCAGAATATATTGAGTATTTCCTTAGTCCCATTTCGCAACGTCATGGTAGTTACCTAAAAGACACCTATGATTTTATCTCTAAAACCAAAAATCTTATTCTCCCATCTAATTCATTTCTCTTCACCATGGACATCGACAGTTTGTACACCAATATAGAGACCGGAGTCGGTATGGCTGCCGTGAGAGATTGCATGAACAAATATCCTGACGTGAAAAGACCCGATGGTTTTATTTTAAAACTACTAGAAATTAATTTGACTAAAAACGATTTTGAATTTGGCTCTAAATTTTATTTACAAACTAAGGGGACGGCCATGGGCAAGAAGTTCGCCCCTTCTTACGCCAATATCTATATGGCCCATTGGGAACAAACTGCGGTGTCCTCTTTTCATCTCCAGCCCTTCTCGTATTTTAGATTTTTGGATGACATCTGGGGCATCTGGACATACGGTAAGGAGGAGTTTATTGAATTTGCTGATCATCTGAACCGTCATCAAAAATCCATCAGGATAAAATACGAAATTGATGAAAATTCAGTTAATTTTCTTGATGTCATCACCTACAAAGGACCCAAATTTGAAATGACCAATCAGTTGGACTACAAAGTGTATTTTAAGCCCACAGACACTCACTCATTATTACACAGAGCCAGTTACCACCCTAAGCATACTTTTAAAGGAATTCTTAAATCACAGCTTCTTCGCTTTCATAGAATATGCTCACAAACATCTGAGTTTAAGATTGCTGTAGGAATCCTCTTTAAAGCTTTGAAGAAGCGAGGGTACTCGAGAAGCTATTTGAGGAGTGTGCTTAGGGCCTTCACTAACTTTGTGACTAATCCAACCAAGGAAACACAGATTAGAAACAAAATCATACCATTAGTTTCCTTCTATTCACAACAAAGTACTCAATTAAATAGAGCAACCAAGGAAAATTTCACCAAATTCATGGAACCAACTAAATTTCTGACCAAACATAGACCGATAGCGGCTTACAAACGAAACAAGAACTTATTGGATACCTTGGTTTCTAGTAAAATCACAACATCCTGTAAAGTGAGTAAATCTGGGGTTTATAAGCACTTTGTGGGCAAAAGAATGGTCCAGAATAAAACCAACAAACAACTCTTCCAAGTGCAGAGAAACATGTCAGCACATGTCTCAAACTGTGTCTATCTCATATCTTGTTCCAAATGCCACAAACAATATGTGGGGCAGACAAAGAACCAATTGTTACTT
The DNA here is from genome assembly GCF_936440315.1 of Barbus barbus. Taxonomy (NCBI): domain Eukaryota; kingdom Metazoa; phylum Chordata; class Actinopteri; order Cypriniformes; family Cyprinidae; genus Barbus; species Barbus barbus. Next base: position 73,655 of record NW_027636795.1, on the reverse strand, counting down.
AGAATCTATCAGCATTCGTATAACATTCGTAATAAAATTGAAAAGAGACGATATGTAGTTAGACATTTTTTAATACATGGCCTAGATGCCCTCAGAGTTTCAGGATTGGAGTCGAACCCCTTTTGGACGCTCTCGGAGAGGCTCAGGGCGGAGAGGGTCTGGATTAAAAAATTGGACTCTCTCTACCCCAGAGGCCTCAACGAAGCGTAACCTTACTGTCCATCTTTCTATTTTAATCATTTTTATGGTTATTTTTCTTCTAAGTCTGGTTTTTCCTTTTTTTTCTTTTGGTCAGTGTGTTGGAGACCTTAGGGTCTGTGTCTCTTATCTTTAAAATCACACAATAATGATAAGAATTCTTATGGAGTTCAGGTGTGTCTGCTGGCATGACCCAGCAGGCCCCAAGTAACACCCTGATTATTAATCGTGTACCCATTCTCCTCCTAAACCTCAAGTCCCAAAATTTTATGCATGTAACCCGTCACACCTGACACCTAAAGACACCCTATTTTATGGTGTACACCCCCATACACCTAACACCTAAAGCCACTGGAATTGACGAAACTTATCATCCCAAATCTTACACCTAGATTTAGTGGACCTAATGGATTCACCCACCCCAAACCTGACACCTAGAGTTGGTAGACCTAATGAATTCACCCACCTCAAACCTGACACCTAGAGTTGGTAGACCTAATGAATTCACCCACCTCAAACCTTACACCTAGAGATGGTAGACCTAATGAATTCACCCACCTCAAACCTTACACCTAGAGATGGTAGACCTTGGGCGAATACCCCTGGCAGGAGAACACCTGATTGGGGTGCACCTGGTTGGCGTGCACCTTGATTTTGCAGCCCTTGGGTGGTGGGCCCTCGGCGTCCCAGCCCTGACACGGTGAACCCTTGGTGTTGTGGCCCTGTTTTGCTAATTACATTGATTTTGTACATTTAATTAACTCAAGAAAAAGTATTCTGTTTAGTAACAACAATTTCAGTCTTTAAAATATAATACAGGGGTCAAAAGGTCATGGGGTAGATAGAGATGCACAATATAACGTTTTACCACTTGATGGACATGTGGGGACTTGTGAGAGTTAATAGAATATATTACTTAATCATGATTGCTTAAATTGCACTAATAAATATATTACTGATTTTTTATCATGATGGTTTTAAATACATAAATATACATATACACAATATTAAAACAACATCAGACCAATAAATATACACCTGTTTGGAGGAGATACAGGACACAGACTCTATGAGACAACATTTAGAACAATGGGAACAAATAAAACATGTGGAGGTGCTGTTGGAGGGGGTTCCTTTTTTGGAGTTGGGACTGAAGCGGGCCTTTGAAATGTGTGCCAGTGCCTAACCGAGATCAGACCTGTTCTGATTTCTGGATTCTTAGATACCTAACTCAAGCCAGAGCCACGTCTTGGCACTTCAGGACCACTTTGAGAAGGATTTCTTAACATCAGCAATCTTCTACAGTATTTAACTCCACATTCATACTGACTATTATAATTTAATACACAGAAGACATTGAATAACACCACATTGAAACATCAGTGAATTGAAATACTCTTAAATATGCCTTAAACTTAAATACTCATTCACTTTTTGTCTGTTTTAAGGCATATTTGTTATAAGATCATGATTTCACGATGGATTTTCAACTATTTATATTTATTTATAATGGACAGACAAGGATTGATTGATTTGCATATGCTGTGACGCAGCAAGAAATTCTAGGACACTTTTTAGTGTTTTCCAAAAGGGAAACTTTGTTGGTTCGACGCCAAATGCACTTCAAAAAATTCTTATATTTGTTATCTTACAATATTTGGAAGTCTGGAGTGTTTTGATGAAGGAGCTCGCGAGTTATTTACAAACAAACATTACTTTGGCGTCAAAAACACGATAAACAAAATCCTACAGGGTTAGGAAAGGATGGGGGGACAGATAAAAGTCTTTGAGAAACAATGGGAGGATTGTTTGACCCAAAGCTGATCATTTTCATGTTTTATTTGCGAGTTTTCTTCACTAAATTGACTGTATATGTGCTCTGAATGAGGATGACGTCAGAAGCCGCCGCCCTCTGTGACAGCGTAACAGAGAGGCGGACACAGACAGTCATTTGCTCACTTGCACTCGAGATAGCAGTTACTCTAGCTTACATCTGATACATTCTAGCCTGACGACGTTACAGCAATAGCCTGAAGAAGAAGTTGTATACTTCGAAACGTCGCGATTTGCAATTAACGTCGTTATTTCGAAGAATCCATTCACTTTGTAACAAAGAAACACTGTAATGGCGAGAGTAGGAGAGAGATACAGACAAACACCGAGGCTGCGCGTGAGATTCGCGTCTTTTCCATCTGACGAAGAACCGCGTTACACCTCAAGAAACCCAACAGCACGTCTACGTGCTACTAGCCCACGTCGGGAGGGATGGAGGGAGAGAGGGGAATCCTTTTTCCGCGACGAGAATAACCGTCCACGTCTCTCGTACGACGCTAATCATAAACAAACAGCCCGTGTACGGGCTCACCGACATGACCGCTGGAATAATGACGATTATCAAATTGATTATCGTTATTATGATCCAAATAATTACACCACTCAGAAAAACAAATGGTCTTATGAAAATGACACAATTCCACGAGGCAGAGAAACTCGTAGGACAAACTCAAGGGGGGAAATAAGGGAAAACAGATATTTTCCAAACAAACAGATCGATTATTTTCCTGACAACCGAGAGTTTGTAAATTCTAAATACAAAAGACAACAAACATACAGAGAGGCTTTAGACGATAGAAAAATCAGATCTTTGCCCAGACAAAATTCACACGCACCACTCTCTTATGACCATTTTGAAGATGATTTTCCAAAAAGAAAACCCAAGAGAAAAAACAAGAAGAGGGTGCGCAGTCGATTCATGATGGAAGAGAGAGGAGGAGAATTCTATGGGGAGGATGAAATCGAATGTGACTCGTATGTTCAAGAAGAAGAAGATGAGAGACGCAATTTACAATCTGCCCGTCCCCATACATATAGTCAAAGAGACACACATATCGAATCCTCCCACTCCTCTTCCAACAGGGGACATAACACAATCTCGGATGCTTACCAAGCTGGCAGAGACATCAGAACCGAACAACCACCCGAGAGAGTGGAAAGACAAAGGGATAGAGTTTACCGTCCGTTCCCCAAGAAAAGACAGAAAGATAGGGGGGGACCTCAGAGATATTTTCAAGAACAAACTAACGTTAAATCAAATTACACTCCAGCTTCACCCAGGTTGAGGACGGCCATGAAACTTATGTATGATTTGATAAGGCTGGTCCATCACCTAGAGAAGGTCACAACCAAAGTAACTAACAACAGTCCAGTGACCTTCAAAAGACTGACTAAATTGTTGACCAATTCCATTAAACCAGCAATGCCTAACGACACGGTGAAAAAGTTGTTAGAGGACAATGCACAAAAATGGTCAACAAATGCTCAGGTCATTTTGGAGGAACACTACGAGAAACTGATTGATAGTACGCTGGTGGAACTAAAAGAGCGTACAGACCAAGCCCATTGGTTCCAAGCCTTTCAGACGGCCACCAATTGGGCCACAAAGAACTTTGGGAGGAGAATTAACTCTGAAGTTTTTGAGAGAGCCGAGGCTCTATTCACGGCAGAGACTTGTAACGAGTACGATAGAAAACAACAGGAGAAAGATCAGAGACAAGCTACCAAAATAGAACCTCCCAAAGCTCTCTTGGTCGAACCAGACATGCACACACACGCACCTTTGGTTGTCAGACCCAAAAAAGATACTTCTCACATACATGTAGAGGTACAGACATCACCTAGAAGGTGGGAGGATGTAAGAACTCCATCCAGTCCCCCACCTAATAGGTCTGACTGGTCGTTTGATCAGGAGTTTCCCCCTCTGGTGCCCAAACCGGGCATACAGCCAACCCCAGCCTTACCTCAAAGATCTCCACTGCAACGTGCAAGACGGAGAATTCTTGCAGAGGAGATTGATGTGGATCAGGAACCTCAAGATCTGGCCACAGACATGGCCACAGAGGTTACTGATACACAAGAGGTTACGAAAAGGACATTTACGGAGGATTTTAATGAGGAACAGCTGAAACGTTATAAGGAGATTACTGACATTTTGGTTCAGGAAGGAATTTTGAAAAGAGACGAAAAAATTGTCGTTTCAGAAGAACCAAAACGTACACATACTGAGGCTGGTCCGAGCACGTCTAACGTTGTTCCCAGCACATCTAAGGTTGAAGAGACTAAAAAGTCACTCCCTTCTTCTTCTTCTTCTTCTTCTTCTAGAATTCAGAGCCTTCCTCTTTTTTCTTCTGATGATTCTCTGGACTATCAAATTTCTGAGTATTCTGTTAGCTCTTTAGCACGTATCACACCCACAAAGGTGGTGGAAAAGGAAGAGGGACAGAAGATTGTTATGCGACCCATAGAAGAGGAACGCACAACCCAATCACTGCAGATAGAACAAACACCTCAGAAGCAAATCACAATAATAGCTCCACCGACACCAAAATCGGTCGGCAGACCATACCGTCACATAAACACAGACCGTAAACAAATTGACTGGAGCTTGAACCTAAAGAAAAGGTATGTGATAATCGGGGATTCTAACGTTTCCAGGATCCCGGCCTTCAACATCTCTGATCTTCAAATAGACAGCTTCCCGGGCGCGAAGTTCCAACACGCGGGCAATCTCATAGAAAAAGCCACAATCGCGATGGAACCGGAAGTGTTGTTGTTGTCGTTTGGATTAAATAACCGATCTCAGAGATGTTTTACTTCAACGAACAAAGAGATACAGAGGGCTTACAGAGTAGCCAGAACCCGATTACCGCATACCGAGATCGTAGTTCCGATGATCAATTATTGTGACTTGCTTCCGATTGATGAACAAAGATACCTTGAGGACATAAACAAGTACATCAAGGACAGTCTCAACTTTCTCCAATTGTTGCCCGTTGCCCAGTTTCAGGTCGAAAGCGATAACTTGCACTGGACAGCTGCAACGGGCAGATACATGTTAGAACATTGGGTTCGGTCGCTAAACTTGCCGACGCCGTCAACCCAATAGGTAGTCAAGAAAAACTTATCGTTAATTTGTCCCCGCTCGTCTTGACAACTGGACAGCGGGCGATCTTGAAGAAAGGCCTTTCCTTTGTTATGGTCCCCGATAACGTCAAAACACAAAAATTAGAATTATTGCAGAGCCTACAGGCCTATCATAGGCGTATTAAATTAGACGCCTTTTTTGAAGGCAAAAAAAGTGAGAAAAAAAGAACTCCTTTTACTCATAATTCTGATTGGACACCTGCCTTGTCTAGTTTGCCACCCCAGGTGGTTTCTCTAATTAGAGCAGATCGGTATGCGTATCAACACCTGAATTGGGGCCTTCTAGAAAGACAGAATTTGAGTAAAAGTGAGAGAAAAGCAATTCATGAACTTAAAAACAATTGTGACATCGTTATCAAACCAGCTGACAAGGGTAATGCAGTCGTCATCATGAGTAAAACAGATTATCTTTGGGAAGGAAAAAGGCAACTTTCTGTGACAGAGCACTATTGCTCTCTCACAGAACCAATTTATCCAAAAACCATACTGGAAGTACGAGAAATTTTAAATGAGATGTATGAGAAAAAGATAATTAGTGGGAAACAGAGAGATTACTTGTCTGGTTCTGGTACACCGAGACCAAGAAGATTTTATTTGTTACCAAAAATACACAAAGAACCAGAAAAGTGGAGTACACCACATAAAATACCTCCTGGGAGGCCTATCGTGTCGGATTGCGACAGTGAGACTTATTTTACAGCAGAATATATTGAGTATTTCCTTAGTCCCATTTCGCAACGTCATGGTAGTTACCTAAAAGACACCTATGATTTTATCTCTAAAACCAAAAATCTTATTCTCCCATCTAATTCATTTCTCTTCACCATGGACATCGACAGTTTGTACACCAATATAGAGACCGGAGTCGGTATGGCTGCCGTGAGAGATTGCATGAACAAATATCCTGACGTGAAAAGACCCGATGGTTTTATTTTAAAACTACTAGAAATTAATTTGACTAAAAACGATTTTGAATTTGGCTCTAAATTTTATTTACAAACTAAGGGGACGGCCATGGGCAAGAAGTTCGCCCCTTCTTACGCCAATATCTATATGGCCCATTGGGAACAAACTGCGGTGTCCTCTTTTCATCTCCAGCCCTTCTCGTATTTTAGATTTTTGGATGACATCTGGGGCATCTGGACATACGGTAAGGAGGAGTTTATTGAATTTGCTGATCATCTGAACCGTCATCAAAAATCCATCAGGATAAAATACGAAATTTATGAAAATTCAGTTAATTTTCTTGATGTCATCACCTACAAAGGACCCAAATTTGAAATGACCAATCAGTTGGACTACAAAGTGTATTTTAAGCCCACAGACACTCACTCATTATTACACAGAGCCAGTTACCACCCTAAGCATACTTTTAAAGGAATTCTTAAATCACAGCTTCTTCGCTTTCATAGAATATGCTCACAAACATCTGAGTTTAAGATTGCTGTAGGAATCCTCTTTAAAGCTTTGAAGAAGCGAGGGTACTCGAGAAGCTATTTGAGGAGTGTGCTTAGGGCCTTCACTAACTTTGTGACTAATCCAACCAAGGAAACACAGATTAGAAACAAAATCATACCATTAGTTTCCTTCTATTCACAACAAAGTACTCAATTAAATAGAGCAACCAAGGAAAATTTCACCAAATTCATGGAACCAACTAAATTTCTGACCAAACATAGACCGATAGCGGCTTACAAACGAAACAAGAACTTATTGGATACCTTGGTTTCTAGTAAAATCACAACATCCTGTAAAGTGAGTAAATCTGGGGTTTATAAGCACTTTGTGGGCAAAAGAATGGTCCAGAATAAAACCAACAAACAACTCTTCCAAGTGCAGAGAAACATGTCAGCACATGTCTCAAACTGTGTCTATCTCATATCTTGTTCCAAATGCCACAAACAATATGTGGGGCAGACAAAGAACCAATTGTTACTTAGAATCTATCAGCATTCGTATAACATTCGTAATAAAATTGAAAAGAGACGATATGTAGTTAGACATTTTTTAATACATGGCCTAGATGCCCTCAGAGTTTCAGGATTGGAGTCGAACCCCTTTTGGACGCTCTCGGAGAGGCTCAGGGCGGAGAGGGTCTGGATTAAAAAATTGGACTCTCTCTACCCCAGAGGCCTCAACGAAGCGTAACCTTACTGTCCATCTTTCTATTTTAATCATTTTTATGGTTATTTTTCTTCTAAGTCTGGTTTTTCCTTTTTTTTCTTTTGGTCAGTGTGTTGGAGACCTTAGGGTCTGTGTCTCTTATCTTTAAAATCACACAATAATGATAAGAATTCTTATGGAGTTCAGGTGTGTCTGCTGGCATGACCCAGCAGGCCCCAAGTAACACCCTGATTATTAATCGTGTACCCATTCTCCTCCTAAACCTCAAGTCCCAAAATTTTATGCATGTAACCCGTCACACCTGACACCTAAAGACACCCTATTTTATGGTGTACACCCCCATACACCTAACACCTAAAGCCACTGGAATTGACGAAACTTATCATCCCAAATCTTACACCTAGATTTAGTGGACCTAATGGATTCACCCACCCCAAACCTGACACCTAGAGTTGGTAGACCTAATGAATTCACCCACCTCAAACCTGACACCTAGAGTTGGTAGACCTAATGAATTCACCCACCTCAAACCTTACACCTAGAGATGGTAGACCTAATGAATTCACCCACCTCAAACCTTACACCTAGAGATGGTAGACCTTGGGCGAATACCCCTGGCAGGAGAACACCTGATTGGGGTGCACCTGGTTGGCGTGCACCTTGATTTTGCAGCCCTTGGGTGGTGGGCCCTCGGCGTCCCAGCCCTGACACGGTGAACCCTTGGTGTTGTGGCCCTGTTTTGCTAATTACATTGATTTTGTACATTTAATTAACTCAAGAAAAAGTATTCTGTTTAGTAACAACAATTTCAGTCTTTAAAATATAATACAGGGGTCAAAAGGTCATGGGGTAGATAGAGATGCACAATATAACGTTTTACCACTTGATGGACATGTGGGGACTTGTGAGAGTTAATAGAATATATTACTTAATCATGATTGCTTAAATTGCACTAATAAATATATTACTGATTTTTTATCATGATGGTTTTAAATACATAAATATACATATACACAATATTAAAACAACATCAGACCAATAAATATACACCTGTTTGGAGGAGATACAGGACACAGACTCTATGAGACAACATTTAGAACAATGGGAACAAATAAAACATGTGGAGGTGCTGTTGGAGGGGGTTCCTTTTTTGGAGTTGGGACTGAAGCGGGCCTTTGAAATGTGTGCCAGTGCCTAACCGAGATCAGACCTGTTCTGATTTCTGGATTCTTAGATACCTAACCCTAACCTAACCTAACCCTAACCTAACCCTAACCCTAACCCTAACCCTAACCCTAACCCTAAGTTACTCTAGCTTACATCTGATACATTCTAGCCTGACGACGTTACAGCAATAGCCTGAAGAAGAAGTTGTATACTTCGAAACGTCGCGATTTGCAATTAACGTCGTTATTTCGAAGAATCCATTCACTTTGTAACAAAGAAACACTGTAATGGCGAGAGTAGGAGAGAGATACAGACAAACACCGAGGCTGCGCGTGAGATTCGCGTCTTTTCCATCTGACGAAGAACCGCGTTACACCTCAAGAAACCCAACAGCACGTCTACGTGCTACTAGCCCACGTCGGGAGGGATGGAGGGAGAGAGGGGAATCCTCTTTCCGCGACGAGAATAACCGTCCACGTCTCTCGTACGACGCTAATCATAAACAAACAGCCCGTGTACGGGCTCACCGACATGACCGCTGGAATAATGACGATTATCAAATTGATTATCGTTATTATGATCCAAATAATTACACCACTCAGAAAAACAAATGGTCTTATGAAAATGACACAATTCCACGAGGCAGAGAAACTCGTAGGACAAACTCAAGGGGGGAAATAAGGGAAAACAGATATTTTCCAAACAAACAGATCGATTATTTTCCTGACAACCGAGAGTTTGTAAATTCTAAATACAAAAGACAACAAACATACAGAGAGGCTTTAGACGATAGAAAAATCAGATCTTTGCCCAGACAAAATTCACACGCACCACTCTCTTATGACCATTTTGAAGATGATTTTCCAAAAAGAAAACCCAAGAGAAAAAACAAGAAGAGGGTGCGCAGTCGATTCATGATGGAAGAGAGAGGAGGAGAATTCTATGGGGAGGATGAAATCGAATGTGACTCGTATGTTCAAGAAGAAGAAGATGAGAGACGCAATTTACAATCTGCCCGTCCCCATACATATAGTCAAAGAGACACACATATCGAATCCTCCCACTCCTCTTCCAACAGGGGACATAACACAATCTCGGATGCTTACCAAGCTGGCAGAGACATCAGAACCGAACAACCACCCGAGAGAGTGGAAAGACAAAGGGATAGAGTTTACCGTCCGTTCCCCAAGAAAAGACAGAAAGATAGGGGGGGACCTCAGAGATATTTTCAAGAACAAACTAACATTAAATCAAATTACACTCCAGCTTCACCCAGGTTGAGGACGGCCATGAAACTTATGTATGATTTGATAAGGCTGGTCCATCACCTAGAGAAGGTCACAACCAAAGTAACTAACAACAGTCCAGTGACCTTCAAAAGACTGACTAAATTGTTGACCAATTCCATTAAACCAGCAATGCCTAACGACACGGTGAAAAAGTTGTTAGAGGACAATGCACAAAAATGGTCAACAAATGCTCAGGTCATTTTGGAGGAACACTACGAGAAACTGATTGATAGTACGCTGGTGGAACTAAAAGAGCGTACAGACCAAGCCCATTGGTTCCAAGCCTTTCAGACGGCCACCAATTGGGCCACAAAGAACTTTGGGAGGAGAATTAACTCTGAAGTTTTTGAGAGAGCCGAGGCTCTATTCACGGCAGAGACTTGTAACGAGTACGATAGAAAACAACAGGAGAAAGATCAGAGACAAGCTACCAAAATAGAACCTCCCAAAGCTCTCTTGGTCGAACCAGACATGCACACACACGCACCTTTGGTTGTCAGACCCAAAAAAGATACTTCTCACATACATGTAGAGGTACAGACATCACCTAGAAGGTGGGAGGATGTAAGAACTCCATCCAGTCCCCCACCTAATAGGTCTGACTGGTCGTTTGATCAGGAGTTTCCCCCTCTGGTGCCCAAACCGGGCATACAGCCAACCCCAGCCTTACCTCAAAGATCTCCACTGCAACGTGCAAGACGCAGAATTCTTGCAGAGGAGATTGATGTGGATCAGGAACCTCAAGATCTGGCCACAGACATGGCCACAGAGGTTACTGATACACAAGAGGTTACGAAAAGGACATTTACGGAGGATTTTAATGAGGAACAGCTGAAACGTTATAAGGAGATTACTGACATTTTGGTTCAGGAAGGAATTTTGAAAATAGACGAAAAAATTGTCGTTTCAGAAGAACCAAAACGTACACATACTGAGGCTGGTCCGAGCACGTCTAACGTTGTTCCCAGCACATCTAAGGTTGAAGAGACTAAAAAGTCACTCCCTTCTTCTTCTTCTTCTTCTTCTAGAATTCAGAGCCTTCCTCTTTTTTCTTCTGATGATTCTCTGGACTATCAAATTTCTGAGTATTCTGTTAGCTCTTTAGCACGTATCACACCCACAAAGGTGGTGGAAAAGGAAGAGGGACAGAAGATTGTTATGCGACCCATAGAAGAGGAACGCACAACCCAATCACTGCAGATAGAACAAACACCTCAGAAGCAAATCACAATAATAGCTCCACCGACACCAAAATCGGTCGGCAGACCATACCGTCACATAAACACAGACCGTAAACAAATTGACTGGAGCTTGAACCTAAAGAAAAGGTATGTGATAATCGGGGATTCTAACGTTTCCAGGATCCCGGCCTTCAACATCTCTGATCTTCAAATAGACAGCTTCCCGGGCGCGAAGTTCCAACACGCGGGCAATCTCATAGAAAAAGCCACAATCGCGATGGAACCGGAAGTGTTGTTGTTGTCGTTTGGATTAAATAACCGATCTCAGAGATGTTTTACTTCAACGAACAAAGAGATACAGAGGGCTTACAGAGTAGCCAGAACCCGATTACCGCATACCGAGATCGTAGTTCCGATGATCAATTATTGTGACTTGCTTCCGATTGATGAACAAAGATACCTTGAGGACATAAACCAGTACATCAAGGACAGTCTCAACTTTCTCCAATTGTTGCCCGTTGCCCAGTTTCAGGTCGAAAGCGATAACTTGCACTGGACAGCTGCAACGGGCAGATACATGTTAGAACATTGGGTTCGGTCGCTAAACTTGCCGACGCCGTCAACCCAATAGGTAGTCAAGAAAAACTTATCGTTAATTTGTCCCCGCTCGTCTTGACAACTGGACAGCGGGCGATCTTGAAGAAAGGCCTTTCCTTTGTTATGGTCCCCGATAACGTCAAAACACAAAAATTAGAATTATTGCAGAGCCTACAGGCCTATCATAGGCGTATTAAATTAGACGCCTTTTTTGAAGGCAAAAAAAGTGAGAAAAAAAGAACTCCTTTTACTCATAATTCTGATTGGACACCTGCCTTGTCTAGTTTGCCACCCCAGGTGGTTTCTCTAATTAGAGCAGATCGGTATGCGTATCAACACCTGAATTGGGGCCTTCTAGAAAGACAGAATTTGAGTAAAAGTGAGAGAAAAGCAATTCATGAACTTAAAAACAATTGTGACATCGTTATCAAACCAGCTGACAAGGGTAATGCAGTCGTCATCATGAGTAAAACAGATTATCTTTGGGAAGGAAAAAGGCAACTTTCTGTGACAGAGCACTATTGCTCTCTCACAGAACCAATTTATCCAAAAACCATACTGGAAGTACGAGAAATTTTAAATGAGATGTATGAGAAAAAGATAATTAGTGGGAAACAGAGAGATTACTTGTCTGGTTCTGGTACACCGAGACCAAGAAGATTTTATTTGTTACCAAAAATACACAAAGAACCAGAAAAGTGGAGTACACCACATAAAATACCTCCTGGGAGGCCTATCGTGTCGGATTGCGACAGTGAGACTTATTTTACAGCAGAATATATTGAGTATTTCCTTAGTCCCATTTCGCAACGTCATGGTAGTTACCTAAAAGACACCTATGATTTTATCTCTAAAACCAAAAATCTTATTCTCCCATCTAATTCATTTCTCTTCACCATGGACATCGACAGTTTGTACACCAATATAGAGACCGGAGTCGGTATGGCTGCCGTGAGAGATTGCATGAACAAATATCCTGACGTGAAAAGACCCGATGATTTTATTTTAAAACTACTAGAAATTAATTTGACTAAAAACGATTTTGAATTTGGCTCTAAATTTTATTTACAAACTAAGGGGACGGCCATGGGCAAGAAGTTCGCCCCTTCTTACGCCAATATCTATATGGCCCATTGGGAACAAACTGCGGTGTCCTCTTTTCATCTCCAGCCCTTCTCGTATTTTAGATTTTTGGATGACATCTGGGGCATCTGGACATACGGTAAGGAGGAGTTTATTGAATTTGCTGATCATCTGAACCGTCATCAAAAATCCATCAGGATAAAATACGAAATTGATGAAAATTCAGTTAATTTTCTTGATGTCATCACCTACAAAGGACCCAAATTTGAAATGACCAATCAGTTGGACTACAAAGTGTATTTTAAGCCCACAGACACTCACTCATTATTACACAGAGCCAGTTACCACCCTAAGCATACTTTTAAAGGAATTCTTAAATCACAGCTTCTTCGCTTTCATAGAATATGCTCACAAACATCTGAGTTTAAGATTGCTGTAGGAATCCTCTTTAAAGCTTTGAAGAAGCGAGGGTACTCGAGAAGCTATTTGAGGAGTGTGCTTAGGGCCTTCACTAACTTTGTGACTAATCCAACCAAGGAAACACAGATTAGAAACAAAATCATACCATTAGTTTCCTTCTATTCACAACAAAGTACTCAATTAAATAGAGCAACCAAGGAAAATTTCACCAAATTCATGGAACCAACTAAATTTCTGACCAAACATAGACCGATAGCGGCTTACAAACGAAACAAGAACTTATTGGATACCTTGGTTTCTAGTAAAATCACAACATCCTGTAAAGTGAGTAAATCTGGGGTTTATAAGCACTTTGTGGGCAAAAGAATGGTCCAGAATAAAACCAACAAACAACTCTTCCAAGTGCAGAGAAACATGTCAGCACATGTCTCAAACTGTGTCTATCTCATATCTTGTTCCAAATGCCACAAACAATATGTGGGGCAGACAAAGAACCAATTGTTACTTAGAATCTATCAGCATTCGTATAACATTCGTAATAAAATTGAAAAGAGACGATATGTAGTTAGACATTTTTTAATACATGGCCTAGATGCCCTCAGAGTTTCAGGATTGGAGTCGAACCCCTTTTGGACGCTCTCGGAGAGGCTCAGGGCGGAGAGGGTCTGGATTAAAAAATTGGACTCTCTCTACCCCAGAGGCCTCAACGAAGCGTAACCTTACTGTCCATCTTTCTATTTTAATCATTTTTATGGTTATTTTTCTTCTAAGTCTGGTTTTTCCTTTTTTTTTTTTTTTTTTTTTTTTTTTTTTTTTTTTTTTTCTTTTGGTCAGTGTGTTGGAGACCTTAGGGTCTGTGTCTCTTATCTTTAAAATCACACAATAATGATAAGAATTCTTATGGAGTTCAGGTGTGTCTGCTGGCATGACCCAGCAGGCCCCAAGTAACACCCTGATTATTAATCGTGTACCCATTCTCCTCCTAAACCTCAAGTCCCAAAATTTTATGCATGTAACCCGTCACACCTGACACCTAAAGACACCCTATTTTATGGTGTACACCCCCATACACCTAACGCCACTGGAATTGACGAAACTTATCATCCCAAATCTTACACCTAGATTTAGTGGACCTAATGGATTCACCCACCCCAAACCTGACACCTAGAGTTGGTAGACCTAATGAATTCACCCACCTCAAACCTGACACCTAGAGTTGGTAGACCTAATGAATTCACCCACCTCAAACCTTACACCTAGAGATGGTAGACCTAATGAATTCACCCACCTCAAACCTTACACCTAGAGATGGTAGACCTTGGGCGAATACCCCTGGCAGGAGAACACCTGATTGGGGTGCACCTGGTTGGCGTGCACCTTGATTTTGCAGCCCTTGGGTGGTGGGCCCTCGGCGTCCCAGCCCTGACACGGTGAACCCTTGGTGTTGTGGCCCTGTTTTGCTAATTACATTGATTTTGTACATTTAATTAACTCAAGAAAAAGTATTCTGTTTAGTAACAACAATTTCAGTCTTTAAAATATAATACAGGGGTCAAAAGGTCATGGGGTAGATAGAGATGCACAATATAACGTTTTACCACTTGATGGACATGTGGGGACTTGTGAGAGTTAATAGAATATATTACTTAATCATGATTGCTTAAATTGCACTAATAAATATATTACTGATTTTTTATCATGATGGTTTTAAATACATAAATATACATATACACAATATTAAAACAACATCAGACCAATAAATATACACCTGTTTGGAGGAGATACAGGACACAGACTCTATGAGACAACATTTAGAACAATGGGAACAAATAAAACATGTGGAGGTGCTGTTGGAGGGGGTTCCTTTTTTGGAGTTGGGACTGAAGCGGGCCTTTGAAATGTGTGCCAGTGCCTAACCGAGATCAGACCTGTTCTGATTTCTGGATTCTTAGATACCTAACTCTCTTCTATCCTAACCCTAACCCTAACCCTAACCCTAACCCTAACCCTAACCCTAACCCTAACTCTTAATGAGACTTAGGAGATCTACCTGACCCTAACCCAAACCTAAACCTAACCGACTAACCATAACACAACCTAAACCTAACCAACTCACCATACCTAAAACCTAAAACCCACCAGACACCCCGGGATTCATACCTTGGATTTTACAGACCCATCCTGCACAAACCTAAACTTAACCAGACCTAAAGCTGAATAGCCCTGGCCTCAATAGCCCTGGCCTCAATAGCCCTATGAACAGCCTTTAACAGTTGGCCTGCTGTGACCTCTCTTGGTCTTTATGTGAATTGGGGGTGACCAGTGGAGGGATGGACCGTGCACAACCCAGAGTGGGACCCTCAGGGTCCTATCCTGGGAAAACTCTCTTCTATCCTAACCCAGCCTGAGCCTCCCTCTCTGGGCCCTCTCGTCTCATGACCTCTAGTGGGTACTCAGCGGAACCACACTTTATGGGCTGTCATAATCTATATATTCTTTAGCGTTTATTCCCATTAAAATAAATAAATAAATATACACCCTAATACATATTAAGAAATAAAAATATGAATACATACTTCATGGGCACTAGAATTCATGGTTTTCATGGATCACTTATAAAGACACACGAGGATAAATATAATACAGTATAAAAAGCATAAAAAAGCATAAAGATAAAATTATAAATACTTCAAGGGCACTAGAAGAGATATATATATATAATTTTCTGTAATTATCTATAAAAACAGAAAGAGATGATTGTGAAAAACATACAGAAAAAGAACTGAATATACATAAATATACTATAAATATAAATACATATGAGGCACTAGAGGGTTTTAAGAGTCATAAAGGATTAAAAAACATTATTTATGACTACTTAGAGCACATTTGAGGGATGCATTATTTTTTTGATACATGCAGACTGAGCAGCTGCATTTTTCAAATTGAAAGAGGCAAAGAGCATCGTTTAAATTTGAAAAAAGCAACGAAAAAAATTTTCTATATAAAAAAAGCAACATGCATCGATTTAAAATATAAGAATAAAAATAAAAAATAAAAATGCAACGTACATAATTCCAATTTGAAAATGCATCGTGTGCCTGTTTGGTTTGAATATTGTATTGGTTTGAAGGGATTGGTGGAAGGCGTGTCAGTGACGTCATCGACTGGCTTTGATATACCTAACGGAACGCAGTTTGAATCAGAAGGATTGTTGGACTGCTTGCAGTAACATCTTGGTTGGTCATCTAGTAAAACGGTTACTTTGTATCTCGAGATAAAACAGAGAATTTAAAAGTTCAAGCCTGCCTGAAGAAGATACATCAAAGTATCGAAACGTCGCGATATAGGCTTGAACACAGAAACATTTATTTTTCTAAAAGAAAAATATATTTTTGTTTTTTCCATTATTTGAAATTTTATTTTGATCTTTTCCCTTTTATCCCTTTCTTTTGATTTTCATATATAATCACACATCTAGTGTTGGTTCATTTCATACTGTTTTTAAAAAAAACACAACGAAATCCAAAGAAGGTTGTTTCATCTCTTTATTGTTTAAAAAAAAAAAAAAAAAAAAAAAAAAAAAAAAAAAAAAAAAAAAAGCACAAGAAAATCCAAAAAAAAGTTTAAAAAAGAAAAAAATACAAAAAAACATATTTCTTTTAAACTTTAAGAAATAGAAAAAAGATTAAAACAATATACAGTTGTGGATCTGATCGTTCAGTAAATTAAGGATGGTGTTCATCTTTCAGAACAAGGGTCGTTTCACGACCCCTCGAGCGCGTTTGGTCCCTCACAGAGATAGCAGGGATTTCCCCAGACGGGGACGATTTATGAGGGACGATTATTTTGTCGAGCGATCTCGTGACTTCCCATACGAGGTCGTCGGACACGAAGAATCACTCACGGGTTACAGTAACAGAGTACAGAATGAAACTCGATCGGAGAATACTGTAAATCCTTTCCGTCGTCAGTCACGTGATCGACGCCCTTTAAATCGGGGTTTTAAACCCAAACGAAAGAGAGTGACTTTTGGGGAAAATAGGATTATTTACCCCACTGAGGAGAATAGATGTACTGACCAGAGATACAGAAACACACAATATTCTCCTCGTAATGTAGAGAAGAACAGGAGACGTGAGAATGGCCAGTTTGCACAAAATTATGCTCACCGGAAAAAAAGAATGGGCCAAAAAACTCACTTTGATTCACAGAAAAAATCAGAATACTCTCCTGCTTCTCCCACCTTTCGGAGAATCATTAAGAATATGTATCATCTGATCAGATCGGTCCATCACCTCAGTAATATTGACACACGGGTAGAAAATAACCAGCCTGTCACTCTGAAAAGGTTAACTGAGCTTCTTAAGAGTGTGATCAAACCCTTTGCCCCCACAATGTCCACAAAAGAATTGCTGGAGGGTAATGCAAAGAACTGGGCGTTTACGACACAGTTGGTATTACAGCAACACTATGAGGATATCATAGAGCACACACTGGGGATCTTACGGGGAGAGACACAGAGAAAAGACTGGTTACACGCTTTTGAGATCGCTGCCAAATGGGCGATGCGAAACTTTGGCAAAAGGATCTCCCAGAGGGCAATTCGGCAGGCCGAAACTTTGGTCCTGACCGAGTTGCGTTCTGGGACTCCATCCGGGTCTAGAGTACCATCGAATTCTGAAACCAGTAGCAACAGAACATTTGCTCAGGTGGTTAGTGGTGCAGATCAAGCCTCGGTTCAGCAGGGGACAGAAACGGTCAACACAGGGGTTGTCAGACCTAAAACAGGGGTCACACACATCCAGATACAGACATCGCCCACTTTAATGTCAGGCTGGTCTCCTATGAGGAACGACTGGCTTTTGGGAGATGATTTTCCACCTCTGAACCCTCCTGTACAGGCCCCTATACAGTCTCCTAAGGGGAAGAGAACAGAAAAGAAAAAACACCTGACAGAACAGAGACAAAAAACCCCACCAGTCTTTATAGAACAAGCAGAGAAAAATCTCTTAGTGAGTTTTGACGATGATGATGATGAGGAGGAGGATCAGTTAACTCCTGCACAGGGAGATAGACTGGAGGATTTAGATGAGATTACGGGTCATCTGTCACAGGAACTTTTCTCTCCTTTTGCCCCCTCGGAGGCTGAGGCCCCGATAACCACTGGCCTGCCTTCTCTGGTCCCCATTGTAGCCAGTACGGTGTATGCAGTAAATCCTCTAACGGACACAGCTGAGAGTGCCCAGATCTTCCAAAATCCGTCAGGGTCCCCAAATCTCTCAGACTTTGATTTCTCAGTATATTCTGTGACATCTCTCCAACCAGGGACTCCTCAGGGGACAGAGAGGGGGGAAACTTCCAAAAAAATGGAAAAAATTATCTCTGAAACAGAAAAAAACAGACAAGCAGAGAAAATGAGTAAAACAATTGAAATCTCTGTAGCCGACATTCAAGGTCAAAGGTCACCACATAAGCCGTACACGCACCTTAGAACTAACAAGAAGTTCAACGAGTGGAAACTGGCACTCAAAGAGAAACACGTGATCATCGGGGACTCTAATTTGAGCAGGATTCCCGCTTTTGACATTCCAGATTTACAGATTGACAGTTTTCCAGGGGCTAAATTGCAGCACGCTGCCAATCTGATAGAAAAAGCTACAGTAGAGACAAAAGTAGAAAAAATAGTCTTGGCGTTTGGCCTGAATAACCGCACACAGAGATTACGCATCTCAGCGATGAGAGAGTGTGCCAGATTGGATCAGATGGCACAAGAGAGACTACCAGAGGCCCAGCTGTGGATCCCCCTGATCAATATCCCCCAATCTCTCCCAGAAGGAGAAAAAATATTTTTAGATGAATTGAACAATTACATAGAGGAAAATTATTCCTTCATCCCCCTCCTGCCAGAGGAACAGTTTCAGGTAGAGAGTGACGGCCTGCACTGGACTGCAGAGACAGCCAGGAACATGTTGGAGCACTGGGCACGATATTTAAACTTGTAGTGAGTGAACACCCGAGAAAGGGTGCCCATAGGCTTGTTGTGAATCTTTCCAAACATTTTAGTGTCTCTCCCTCACAGTCATCCCTGCTCATGAAAGGCCTCACATTTATTCCGTCTGTCCAAAAAATGAAAGACTTCAAACATCAGCTTAGACTAGATTTACAAAAATTTCATAGAAGAATAAAATTAGAGGTTTTCTTTGAGGGCAAAAAGACTAAAAAACAAAGATTACCTTTCACACACAATTCGGATTGGACTCCAGCCTTGAGCAGACTTCCCAAGCAAGTAGGCCAGCTGATCACAGCTGATGAGTATGCCTTTAAAAATCTGAATTGGAGCTTGAAACCAAGGCCCAACCTCCAGAGAGAGGAACTGAGAGCCTTGAACACACTAAAAAACCTCAGAGAAATTGTTATTAAACCTGCTGACAAGGGAAATGCCATTGTCATCATGGATAGAGAGCAATATGTCTGGGAGGGAGAGAGACAATTAAACATCAGTGACCACTACAAACCGTTAGAAAAACCCATTTATTCTGAAACCATGAAACAGGTTAGAAAAATCTTAGAACAGATGTATGACAAGGGTATCATTAACTCAAAACAGAGGGAATATTTAAGTGGCAGTGGCACTCCTCGAATGAGAAGATTTTATTTATTGCCAAAGATTCACAAGGAACCTGAAAAATGGAGTATTCCACACGAGATTCCACCCGGCAGACCCATAGTGTCCGATTGCAACAGTGAAACTTATCAGACAGCTGAGTACATCGAGTATTTTCTGAACCCCATCTCTCAGAAACACCCGAGCTATTTGAAGGACACTTATGATTTCATCCAGAAAGTTAAAGATATCAGTATTCCCAGAGGAGCCTTTTTATTCACCATAGATATTGATAGCCTATATACGAACATAGAAACTGAAGCAGGCCTCCAGGCAGTCCAGGAGTGCATGCTTCAATATCCAGACCCAAAAAGGCCTGATGATTATATTTTAAAATTATTAAATATTAACCTAACTAAAAATGATTTTGAATTTAATTCTAAATATTATTTGCAAGTTAAAGGCACAGCCATGGGCAAAAAGTTTGCCCCCTCCTACGCGAACATCTTCATGGCGAGATGGGAACAATCGGCTCTGGGTTCGTGCACAAAAAGGCCTCTACATTACTTTAGATTTCTGGATGATATATGGGGAGTGTGGTCTTACTCCATGGATGATTTTAAGGACTTTGCAGAACACCTGAATACCCATCAGAGATCTATAACAATTAAATATACAATTGACCCCACCGAGGTCAACTTTCTAGATGTGGTGTCATATAAGGGACAGAAATTCGAAGAGACAGGACAGCTAGACTTTAAAGTGTATTTCAAAGAAACGGACACGCATTCCTTACTGCACAAACACAGCTTCCATCCTAAACATACATTTAAAGGGATAGTAAAATCCCAGTTACTCAGATTTCACAGGATATGCACAGAACATTCCTGCTTTATGGAAGCAACAAAAATTCTGTTCAGGGCCCTGAGGGACAGAGGATACTCAAGGTCCTTCTTAAGAAGGGCCCTGAAGACCTTTCTCCTCCCCAGGACTCCAAGGAACCCTACAGAGGGTGGAGAAACAAAAATTATTCCATTAGTGTCCAATTTCTCGTTAATGAGCAAACAATTAAACCGTGCAGCTAAGTCTAACTTTGAAAGGTTCTTTGAAAACACTCCCTTCCTGCAGAAACACAAGCAAATAGCTGCCTATAGGAGAAATACAAATTTATCAGACATTCTAGTGAATAGCATACTCAGACCTATGGCACCGCAGAACAAAAAGTTAATCTGTAAATACTTTGATCATAAAAAATGGGTATTCAATCGTTCAACAAAACAAGTCTTTCAAGTCCCACAGCAACTCACTCCAGTAACAGAGAACTGTATTTATTTAATTTATTGTGCAAAGTGTTCCAAACAATATGTAGGCCAGACAAAAAATGCTTTAAGGGTCCGAGTCTATCAGCACACACACAACATAAAAAATAAAATAGAAAAACGTAGACACGTAGTCCAGCACTTTCTTACCCACGGCCTTGAGACCCTCAGGGTGACTGGACTTCAGTCCGACCCATTTTGGTCGCTGTGTGATAGACTGAAATTTGAAAGATTATGGATCATGAGACTTGATACAAAATTTCCAAGAGGTCTTAATGAGACTTAGGAGATCTACCTGACCCTAACCCAAACCTAAACCTAACCGACTAACCATAACACAACCTAAACCTAACCAACTCACCATACCTAAAACCTAAAACCCACCAGACACCCCGGGATTCATACCTTGGATTTTACAGACCCATCCTGCACAAACCTAAACTTAACCAGACCTAAAGCTGAATAGCCCTGGCCTCAATAGCCCTGGCCTCAATAGCCCTATGAACAGCCTTTAACAGTTGGCCTGCTGTGACCTCTCTTGGTCTTTATGTGAATTGGGGGTGACCAGTGGAGGGATGGACCGTGCACAACCCAGAGTGGGACCCTCAGGGTCCTATCCTGGGAAAACTCTCTTCTATCCTAACCCAGCCTGAGCCTCCCTCTCTGGGCCCTCTCTTCTCATGACCTCTAGTGGGTACTCAGCGGAACCACACTTTATGGGCTGTCATAATCTATATATTCTTTAGCGTTTATTCCCATTAAAATAAATAAATAAATATACACCCTAATACATATTAAGAAATAAAAATATGAATACATACTTCATGGGCACTAGAATTCATGGTTTTCATGGATCACTTATAAAGACACACGAGGATAAATATAATACAGTATAAAAAGCATAAAAAAGCATAAAGATAAAATTATAAATACTTCAAGGGCACTAGAAGATATATATATATATTTTTCTGTAATTATCTATAAAAACAGAAAGAGATGATTGTGAAAAACATACAGAAAAAGAACTGAATATACATAAATATACTATAAATATAAATACATATGAGGCACTAGAGGGTTTTAAGAGTCATAAAGGATTAAAAAACATTATTTATGACTACTTAGAGCACATTTGAGGGATGCATTATTTTTTTGATACATGCAGACTGAGCAGCTGCATTTTTCAAATTGAAAGAGGCAAAGAGCATCGTTTAAATTTGAAAAAAGCAACGAAAAAAATTTTCTATATAAAAAAAGCAACATGCATCGATTTAAAATATAAGAATAAAAATAAAAAATAAAAATGCAACGTACATAATTCCAATTTGAAAATGCATCGTGTGCCTGTTTGGTTTGAATATTGTATTGGTTTGAAGGGATTGGTGGAAGGCGTGTCAGTGACGTCATCGACTGGCTTTGATATACCTAACGGAACGCAGTTTGAATCAGAAGGATTGTTGGACTGCTTGCAGTAACATCTTGGTTGGTCATCTAGTAAAACGGTTACTTTGTATCTCGAGATAAAACAGAGAATTTAAAAGTTCAAGCCTGCCTGAAGAAGATACATCAAAGTATCGAAACGTCGCGATATAGGCTTGAACACAGAAACATTTATTTTTCTAAAAGAAAAATATATTTTTGTTTTTTCCATTATTTGAAATTTTATTTTGATCTTTTCCCTTTTATCCCTTTCTTTTGATTTTCATATATAATCACACATCTAGTGTTGGTTCATTTCATACTGTTTTAAAAAAAACACAACGAAATCCAAAGAAGGTTGTTTCATCTCTTTATTGTTAAAAAAAAGCACAAGAAAATCCAAAAAAAAGTTTAAAAAAAGAAAAAAATACAAAAAAACATATTTCTTTTAAACTTTAAGAAATAGAAAAAAGATTAAAACAATATACAGTTGTGGATCTGATCGTTCAGTAAATTAAGGATGGTGTTCATCTTTCAGAACAAGGGTCGTTTCACGACCCCTCGAGCGCGTTTGGTCCCTCACAGAGATAGCAGGGATTTCCCCAGACGGGGACGATTTATGAGGGACGATTATTTTGTCGAGCGATCTCGTGACTTCCCATACGAGGTCGTCGGACACGAAGAATCACTCACGGGTTACAGTAACAGAGTACAGAATGAAACTCGATCGGAGAATACTGTAAATCCTTTCCGTCGTCAGTCACGTGATCGACGCCCTTTAAATCGGGGTTTTAAACCCAAACGAAAGAGAGTGACTTTTGGGGAAAATAGGATTATTTACCCCACTGAGGAGAATAGATGTACTGACCAGAGATACAGAAACACACAATATTCTCCTCGTAATGTAGAGAAGAACAGGAGACGTGAGAATGGCCAGTTTGCACAAAATTATGCTCACCAGAAAAAAAGAATGGGCCAAAAAACTCACTTTGATTCACAGAAAAAATCAGAATACTCTCCTGCTTCTCCCACCTTTCGGAGAATCATTAAGAATATGTATCATCTGATCAGATCGGTCCATCACCTCAATAATATTGACACACGGGTAGAAAATAACCAGCCTGTCACTCTGAAAAGGTTAACTGAGCTTCTTAAGAGTGTGATCAAACCCTTTGCCCCCACAATGTCCACAAAAGAATTGCTGGAGGGTAATGCAAAGAACTGGGCGTTTACGACACAGTTGGTATTACAGCAACACTATGAGGATATCATAGAGCACACACTGGGGATCTTACGGGGAGAGACACAGAGAAAAGACTGGTTACACGCTTTTGAGATCGCTGCCAAATGGGCGATGCGAAACTTTGGCAAAAGGATCTCCCAGAGGGCAATTCGGCAGGCCGAAACTTTGGTCCTGACCGAGTTGCGTTCTGGGACTCCATCCGGGTCTAGAGTACCATCGAATTCTGAAACCAGTAGCAACAGAACATTTGCTCAGGTGGTTAGTGGTGCAGATCAAGCCTCGGTTCAGCAGGGGACAGAAACGGTCAACACAGGGGTTGTCAGACCTAAAACAGGGGTCACACACATCCAGATACAGACATCGCCCACTTTAATGTCAGGCTGGTCTCCTATGAGGAACGACTGGCTTTTGGGAGATGATTTTCCACCTCTGAACCCTCCTGTACAGGCCCCTATACAGTCTCCTAAGGGGAAGAGAACAGAAAAGAAAAAACACCTGACAGAACAGAGACAAAAAACCCCACCAGTCTTTATAGAACAAGCAGAGAAAAATCTCTTAGTGAGTTTTGACGATGATGATGATGAGGAGGAGGATCAGTTAACTCCTGCACAGGGAGATAGACTGGAGGATTTAGATGAGATTACGGGTCATCTGTCACAGGAACTTTTCTCTCCTTTTGCCCCCTCGGAGGCTGAGGCCCCGATAACCACTGGCCTGCCTTCTCTGGTCCCCATTGTAGCCAGTACGGTGTATGCAGTAAATCCTCTAACGGACACAGCTGAGAGTGCCCAGATCTTCCAAAATCCGTCAGGGTCCCCAAATCTCTCAGACTTTGATTTCTCAGTATATTCTGTGACATCTCTCCAACCAGGGACTCCTCAGGGGACAGAGAGGGGGGAAACTTCCAAAAAAATGGAAAAAATTATCTCTGAAACAGAAAAAAACAGACAAGCAGAGAAAATGAGTAAAACAATTGAAATCTCTGTAGCCGACATTCAAGGTCAAAGGTCACCACATAAGCCGTACACGCACCTTAGAACTAACAAGAAGTTCAACGAGTGGAAACTGGCACTCAAAGAGAAACACGTGATCATCGGGGACTCTAATTTGAGCAGGATTCCCGCTTTTGACATTCCAGATTTACAGATTGACAGTTTTCCAGGGGCTAAATTGCAGCACGCTGCCAATCTGATAGAAAAAGCTACAGTAGAGACAAAAGTAGAAAAAATAGTCTTGGCGTTTGGCCTGAATAACCGCACACAGAGATTACGCATCTCAGCGATGAGAGAGTGTGCCAGATTGGATCAGATGGCACAAGAGAGACTACCAGAGGCCCAGCTGTGGATCCCCCTGATCAATATCCCCCAATCTCTCCCAGAAGGAGAAAAAATATTTTTAGATGAATTGAACAATTACATAGAGGAAAATTATTCCTTCATCCCCCTCCTGCCAGAGGAACAGTTTCAGGTAGAGAGTGACGGCCTGCACTGGACTGCAGAGACAGCCAGGAACATGTTGGAGCACTGGGCACGATATTTAAACTTGTAGTGAGTGAACACCCGAGAAAGGGTGCCCATAGGCTTGTTGTGAATCTTTCCAAACATTTTAGTGTCTCTCCCTCACAGTCATCCCTGCTCATGAAAGGCCTCACATTTATTCCGTCTGTCCAAAAAATGAAAGACTTCAAACATCAGCTTAGACTAGATTTACAAAAATTTCATAGAAGAATAAAATTAGAGGTTTTCTTTGAGGGCAAAAAGACTAAAAAACAAAGATTACCTTTCACACACAATTCGGATTGGACTCCAGCCTTGAGCAGACTTCCCAAGCAAGTAGGCCAGCTGATCACAGCTGATGAGTATGCCTTTAAAAATCTGAATTGGAGCTTGAAACCAAGGCCCAACCTCCAGAGAGAGGAACTGAGAGCCTTGAACACACTAAAAAACCTCAGAGAAATTGTTATTAAACCTGCTGACAAGGGAAATGCCATTGTCATCATGGATAGAGAGCAATATGTCTGGGAGGGAGAGAGACAATTAAACATCAGTGACCACTACAAACCGTTAGAAAAACCCATTTATTCTGAAACCATGAAACAGGTTAGAAAAATCTTAGAACAGATGTATGACAAGGGTATCATTAACTCAAAACAGAGGGAATATTTAAGTGGCAGTGGCACTCCTCGAATGAGAAGATTTTATTTATTGCCAAAGATTCACAAGGAACCTGAAAAATGGAGTATTCCACACGAGATTCCACCCGGCAGACCCATAGTGTCCGATTGCAACAGTGAAACTTATCAGACAGCTGAGTACATCGAGTATTTTCTGAACCCCATCTCTCAGAAACACCCGAGCTATTTGAAGGACACTTATGATTTCATCCAGAAAGTTAAAGATATCAGTATTCCCAGAGGAGCCTTTTTATTCACCATAGATATTGATAGCCTATATACGAACATAGAAACTGAAGCAGGCCTCCAGGCAGTCCAGGAGTGCATGCTTCAATATCCAGACCCAAAAAGGCCTGATGATTATATTTTAAAATTATTAAATATTAACCTAACTAAAAATGATTTTGAATTTAATTCTAAATATTATTTGCAAGTTAAAGGCACAGCCATGGGCAAAAAGTTTGCCCCCTCCTACGCGAACATCTTCATGGCGAGATGGGAACAATCGGCTCTGGGTTCGTGCACAAAAAGGCCTCTACATTACTTTAGATTTCTGGATGATATATGGGGAGTGTGGTCTTACTCCATGGATGATTTTAAGGACTTTGCAGAACACCTGAATACCCATCAGAGATCTATAACAATTAAATATACAATTGACCCCACCGAGGTCAACTTTCTAGATGTGGTGTCATATAAGGGACAGAAATTCGAAGAGACAGGACAGCTAGACTTTAAAGTGTATTTCAAAGAAACGGACACGCATTCCTTACTGCACAAACACAGCTTCCATCCTAAACATACATTTAAAGGGATAGTAAAATCCCAGTTACTCAGATTTCACAGGATATGCACAGAACATTCCTGCTTTATGGAAGCAACAAAAATTCTGTTCAGGGCCCTGAGGGACAGAGGATACTCAAGGTCCTTCTTAAGAAGGGCCCTGAAGACCTTTCTCCTCCCCAGGACTCCAAGGAACCCTACAGAGGGTGGAGAAACAAAAATTATTCCATTAGTGTCCAATTTCTCGTTAATGAGCAAACAATTAAACCGTGCAGCTAAGTCTAACTTTGAAAGGTTCTTTGAAAACACTCCCTTCCTGCAGAAACACAAGCAAATAGCTGCCTATAGGAGAAATACAAATTTATCAGACATTCTAGTGAATAGCATACTCAGACCTATGGCACCGCAGAACAAAAAGTTAATCTGTAAATACTTTGATCATAAAAAATGGGTATTCAATCGTTCAACAAAACAAGTCTTTCAAGTCCCACAGCAACTCACTCCAGTAACAGAGAACTGTATTTATTTAATTTATTGTGCAAAGTGTTCCAAACAATATGTAGGCCAGACAAAAAATGCTTTAAGGGTCCGAGTCTATCAGCACACACACAACATAAAAAATAAAATAGAAAAACGTAGACACGTAGTCCAGCACTTTCTTACCCACGGCCTTGAGACCCTCAGGGTGACTGGACTTCAGTCCGACCCATTTTGGTCGCTGTGTGATAGACTGAAATTTGAAAGATTATGGATCATGAGACTTGATACAAAATTTCCAAGAGGTCTTAATGAGACTTAGGAGATCTACCTGACCCTAACCCAAACCTAAACCTAACCGACTAACCATAACACAACCTAAACCTAACCAACTCACCATACCTAAAACCTAAAACCCACCAGACACCCCGGGATTCATACCTTGGATTTTACAGACCCATCCTGCACAAACCTAAACTTAACCAGACCTAAAGCTGAATAGCCCTGGCCTCAATAGCCCTGGCCTCAATAGCCCTATGAACAGCCTTTAACAGTTGGCCTGCTGTGACCTCTCTTGGTCTTTATGTGAATTGGGGGTGACCAGTGGAGGGATGGACCGTGCACAACCCAGAGTGGGACCCTCAGGGTCCTATCCTGGGAAAACTCTCTTCTATCCTAACCCAGCCTGAGCCTCCCTCTCTGGGCCCTCTCTTCTCATGACCTCTAGTGGGTACTCAGCGGAACCACACTTTATGGGCTGTCATAATCTATATATTCTTTAGCGTTTATTCCCATTAAAATAAATAAATAAATATACACCCTAATACATATTAAGAAATAAAAATATGAATACATACTTCATGGGCACTAGAATTCATGGTTTTCATGGATCACTTATAAAGACACACGAGGATAAATATAATACAGTATAAAAAGCATAAAAAAGCATAAAGATAAAATTATAAATACTTCAAGGGCACTAGAAGATATATATATATATTTTTCTGTAATTATCTATAAAAACAGAAAGAGATGATTGTGAAAAACATACAGAAAAAGAACTGAATATACATAAATATACTATAAATATAAATACATATGAGGCACTAGAGGGTTTTAAGAGTCATAAAGGATTAAAAAACATTATTTATGACTACTTAGAGCACATTTGAGGGATGCATTATTTTTTTGATACATGCAGACTGAGCAGCTGCATTTTTCAAATTGAAAGAGGCAAAGAGCATCGTTTAAATTTGAAAAAAGCAACGAAAAAAATTTTCTATATAAAAAAAGCAACATGCATCGATTTAAAATATAAGAATAAAAATAAAAAATAAAAATGCAACGTACATAATTCCAATTTGAAAATGCATCGTGTGCCTGTTTGGTTTGAATATTGTATTGGTTTGAAGGGATTGGTGGAAGGCGTGTCAGTGACGTCATCGACTGGCTTTGATATACCTAACGGAACGCAGTTTGAATCAGAAGGATTGTTGGACTGCTTGCAGTAACATCTTGGTTGGTCATCTAGTAAAACGGTTACTTTGTATCTCGAGATAAAACAGAGAATTTAAAAGTTCAAGCCTGCCTGAAGAAGATACATCAAAGTATCGAAACGTCGCGATATAGGCTTGAACACAGAAACATTTATTTTTCTAAAAGAAAAATATATTTTTGTTTTTTCCATTATTTGAAATTTTATTTTGATCTTTTCCCTTTTATCCCTTTCTTTTGATTTTCATATATAATCACACATCTAGTGTTGGTTCATTTCATACTGTTTTAAAAAAAACACAACGAAATCCAAAGAAGGTTGTTTCATCTCTTTATTGTTAAAAAAAAGCACAAGAAAATCCAAAAAAAAGTTTAAAAAAAGAAAAAAATACAAAAAAACATATTTCTTTTAAACTTTAAGAAATAGAAAAAAGATTAAAACAATATACAGTTGTGGATCTGATCGTTCAGTAAATTAAGGATGGTGTTCATCTTTCAGAACAAGGGTCGTTTCACGACCCCTCGAGCGCGTTTGGTCCCTCACAGAGATAGCAGGGATTTCCCCAGACGGGGACGATTTATGAGGGACGATTATTTTGTCGAGCGATCTCGTGACTTCCCATACGAGGTCGTCGGACACGAAGAATCACTCACGGGTTACAGTAACAGAGTACAGAATGAAACTCGATCGGAGAATACTGTAAATCCTTTCCGTCGTCAGTCACGTGATCGACGCCCTTTAAATCGGGGTTTTAAACCCAAACGAAAGAGAGTGACTTTTGGGGAAAATAGGATTATTTACCCCACTGAGGAGAATAGATGTACTGACCAGAGATACAGAAACACACAATATTCTCCTCGTAATGTAGAGAAGAACAGGAGACGTGAGAATGGCCAGTTTGCACAAAATTATGCTCACCAGAAAAAAAGAATGGGCCAAAAAACTCACTTTGATTCACAGAAAAAATCAGAATACTCTCCTGCTTCTCCCACCTTTCGGAGAATCATTAAGAATATGTATCATCTGATCAGATCGGTCCATCACCTCAATAATATTGACACACGGGTAGAAAATAACCAGCCTGTCACTCTGAAAAGGTTAACTGAGCTTCTTAAGAGTGTGATCAAACCCTTTGCCCCCACAATGTCCACAAAAGAATTGCTGGAGGGTAATGCAAAGAACTGGGCGTTTACGACACAGTTGGTATTACAGCAACACTATGAGGATATCATAGAGCACACACTGGGGATCTTACGGGGAGAGACACAGAGAAAAGACTGGTTACACGCTTTTGAGATCGCTGCCAAATGGGCGATGCGAAACTTTGGCAAAAGGATCTCCCAGAGGGCAATTCGGCAGGCCGAAACTTTGGTCCTGACCGAGTTGCGTTCTGGGACTCCATCCGGGTCTAGAGTACCATCGAATTCTGAAACCAGTAGCAACAGAACATTTGCTCAGGTGGTTAGTGGTGCAGATCAAGCCTCGGTTCAGCAGGGGACAGAAACGGTCAACACAGGGGTTGTCAGACCTAAAACAGGGGTCACACACATCCAGATACAGACATCGCCCACTTTAATGTCAGGCTGGTCTCCTATGAGGAACGACTGGCTTTTGGGAGATGATTTTCCACCTCTGAACCCTCCTGTACAGGCCCCTATACAGTCTCCTAAGGGGAAGAGAACAGAAAAGAAAAAACACCTGACAGAACAGAGACAAAAAACCCCACCAGTCTTTATAGAACAAGCAGAGAAAAATCTCTTAGTGAGTTTTGACGATGATGATGATGAGGAGGAGGATCAGTTAACTCCTGCACAGGGAGATAGACTGGAGGATTTAGATGAGATTACGGGTCATCTGTCACAGGAACTTTTCTCTCCTTTTGCCCCCTCGGAGGCTGAGGCCCCGATAACCACTGGCCTGCCTTCTCTGGTCCCCATTGTAGCCAGTACGGTGTATGCAGTAAATCCTCTAACGGACACAGCTGAGAGTGCCCAGATCTTCCAAAATCCGTCAGGGTCCCCAAATCTCTCAGACTTTGATTTCTCAGTATATTCTGTGACATCTCTCCAACCAGGGACTCCTCAGGGGACAGAGAGGGGGGAAACTTCCAAAAAAATGGAAAAAATTATCTCTGAAACAGAAAAAAACAGACAAGCAGAGAAAATGAGTAAAACAATTGAAATCTCTGTAGCCGACATTCAAGGTCAAAGGTCACCACATAAGCCGTACACGCACCTTAGAACTAACAAGAAGTTCAACGAGTGGAAACTGGCACTCAAAGAGAAACACGTGATCATCGGGGACTCTAATTTGAGCAGGATTCCCGCTTTTGACATTCCAGATTTACAGATTGACAGTTTTCCAGGGGCTAAATTGCAGCACGCTGCCAATCTGATAGAAAAAGCTACAGTAGAGACAAAAGTAGAAAAAATAGTCTTGGCGTTTGGCCTGAATAACCGCACACAGAGATTACGCATCTCAGCGATGAGAGAGTGTGCCAGATTGGATCAGATGGCACAAGAGAGACTACCAGAGGCCCAGCTGTGGATCCCCCTGATCAATATCCCCCAATCTCTCCCAGAAGGAGAAAAAATATTTTTAGATGAATTGAACAATTACATAGAGGAAAATTATTCCTTCATCCCCCTCCTGCCAGAGGAACAGTTTCAGGTAGAGAGTGACGGCCTGCACTGGACTGCAGAGACAGCCAGGAACATGTTGGAGCACTGGGCACGATATTTAAACTTGTAGTGAGTGAACACCCGAGAAAGGGTGCCCATAGGCTTGTTGTGAATCTTTCCAAACATTTTAGTGTCTCTCCCTCACAGTCATCCCTGCTCATGAAAGGCCTCACATTTATTCCGTCTGTCCAAAAAATGAAAGACTTCAAACATCAGCTTAGACTAGATTTACAAAAATTTCATAGAAGAATAAAATTAGAGGTTTTCTTTGAGGGCAAAAAGACTAAAAAACAAAGATTACCTTTCACACACAATTCGGATTGGACTCCAGCCTTGAGCAGACTTCCCAAGCAAGTAGGCCAGCTGATCACAGCTGATGAGTATGCCTTTAAAAATCTGAATTGGAGCTTGAAACCAAGGCCCAACCTCCAGAGAGAGGAACTGAGAGCCTTGAACACACTAAAAAACCTCAGAGAAATTGTTATTAAACCTGCTGACAAGGGAAATGCCATTGTCATCATGGATAGAGAGCAATATGTCTGGGA
Organism: Barbus barbus; assembly: GCF_936440315.1. Taxonomy (NCBI): domain Eukaryota; kingdom Metazoa; phylum Chordata; class Actinopteri; order Cypriniformes; family Cyprinidae; genus Barbus; species Barbus barbus. Next base: position 41,874 of record NW_027636795.1, on the reverse strand, counting down.
GGGAGAGAGACAATTAAACATCAGTGACCACTACAAACCGTTAGAAAAACCCATTTATTCTGAAACCATGAAACAGGTTAGAAAAATCTTAGAACAGATGTATGACAAGGGTATCATTAACTCAAAACAGAGGGAATATTTAAGTGGCAGTGGCACTCCTCGAATGAGAAGATTTTATTTATTGCCAAAGATTCACAAGGAACCTGAAAAATGGAGTATTCCACACGAGATTCCACCCGGCAGACCCATAGTGTCCGATTGCAACAGTGAAACTTATCAGACAGCTGAGTACATCGAGTATTTTCTGAACCCCATCTCTCAGAAACACCCGAGCTATTTGAAGGACACTTATGATTTCATCCAGAAAGTTAAAGATATCAGTATTCCCAGAGGAGCCTTTTTATTCACCATAGATATTGATAGCCTATATACGAACATAGAAACTGAAGCAGGCCTCCAGGCAGTCCAGGAGTGCATGCTTCAATATCCAGACCCAAAAAGGCCTGATGATTATATTTTAAAATTATTAAATATTAACCTAACTAAAAATGATTTTGAATTTAATTCTAAATATTATTTGCAAGTTAAAGGCACAGCCATGGGCAAAAAGTTTGCCCCCTCCTACGCGAACATCTTCATGGCGAGATGGGAACAATCGGCTCTGGGTTCGTGCACAAAAAGGCCTCTACATTACTTTAGATTTCTGGATGATATATGGGGAGTGTGGTCTTACTCCATGGATGATTTTAAGGACTTTGCAGAACACCTGAATACCCATCAGAGATCTATAACAATTAAATATACAATTGACCCCACCGAGGTCAACTTTCTAGATGTGGTGTCATATAAGGGACAGAAATTCGAAGAGACAGGACAGCTAGACTTTAAAGTGTATTTCAAAGAAACGGACACGCATTCCTTACTGCACAAACACAGCTTCCATCCTAAACATACATTTAAAGGGATAGTAAAATCCCAGTTACTCAGATTTCACAGGATATGCACAGAACATTCCTGCTTTATGGAAGCAACAAAAATTCTGTTCAGGGCCCTGAGGGACAGAGGATACTCAAGGTCCTTCTTAAGAAGGGCCCTGAAGACCTTTCTCCTCCCCAGGACTCCAAGGAACCCTACAGAGGGTGGAGAAACAAAAATTATTCCATTAGTGTCCAATTTCTCGTTAATGAGCAAACAATTAAACCGTGCAGCTAAGTCTAACTTTGAAAGGTTCTTTGAAAACACTCCCTTCCTGCAGAAACACAAGCAAATAGCTGCCTATAGGAGAAATACAAATTTATCAGACATTCTAGTGAATAGCAAACTCAGACCTATGGCACCGCAGAACAAAAAGTTAATCTGTAAATACTTTGATCATAAAAAATGGGTATTCAATCGTTCAACAAAACAAGTCTTTCAAGTCCCACAGCAACTCACTCCAGTAACAGAGAACTGTATTTATTTAATTTATTGTGCAAAGTGTTCCAAACAATATGTAGGCCAGACAAAAAATGCTTTAAGGGTCCGAGTCTATCAGCACACACACAACATAAAAAATAAAATAGAAAAACGTAGACACGTAGTCCAGCACTTTCTTACCCACGGCCTTGAGACCCTCAGGGTGACTGGACTTCAGTCCGACCCATTTTGGTCGCTGTGTGATAGACTGAAATTTGAAAGATTATGGATCATGAGACTTGATACAAAATTTCCAAGAGGTCTTAATGAGACTTAGGAGATCTACCTGACCCTAACCCAAACCTAAACCTAACCGACTAACCATAACACAACCTAAACCTAACCAACTCACCATACCTAAAACCTAAAACCCACCAGACACCCCGGGATTCATACCTTGGATTTTACAGACCCATCCTGCACAAACCTAAACTTAACCAGACCTAAAGCTGAATAGCCCTGGCCTCAATAGCCCTGGCCTCAATAGCCCTATGAACAGCCTTTAACAGTTGGCCTGCTGTGACCTCTCTTGGTCTTTATGTGAATTGGGGGTGACCAGTGGAGGGATGGACCGTGCACAACCCAGAGTGGGACCCTCAGGGTCCTATCCTGGGAAAACTCTCTTCTATCCTAACCCAGCCTGAGCCTCCCTCTCTGGGCCCTCTCTTCTCATGACCTCTAGTGGGTACTCAGCGGAACCACACTTTATGGGCTGTCATAATCTATATATTCTTTAGCGTTTATTCCCATTAAAATAAATAAATAAATATACACCCTAATACATATTAAGAAATAAAAATATGAATACATACTTCATGGGCACTAGAATTCATGGTTTTCATGGATCACTTATAAAGACACACGAGGATAAATATAATACAGTATAAAAAGCATAAAAAAGCATAAAGATAAAATTATAAATACTTCAAGGGCACTAGAAGATATATATATATATTTTTCTGTAATTATCTATAAAAACAGAAAGAGATGATTGTGAAAAACATACAGAAAAAGAACTGAATATACATAAATATACTATAAATATAAATACATATGAGGCACTAGAGGGTTTTAAGAGTCATAAAGGATTAAAAAACATTATTTATGACTACTTAGAGCACATTTGAGGGATGCATTATTTTTTTGATACATGCAGACTGAGCAGCTGCATTTTTCAAATTGAAAGAGGCAAAGAGCATCGTTTAAATTTGAAAAAAGCAACGAAAAAAATTTTCTATATAAAAAAAAGCAACATGCATCGATTTAAAATATAAGAATAAAAATAAAAAATAAAAATGCAACGTACATAATTCCAATTTGAAAATGCATCGTGTGCCTGTTTGGTTTGAATATTGTATTGGTTTGAAGGGATTGGTGGAAGGCGTGTCAGTGACGTCATCGACTGGCTTTGATATACCTAACGGAACGCAGTTTGAATCAGAAGGATTGTTGGACTGCTTGCAGTAACATCTTGGTTGGTCATCTAGTAAAACGGTTACTTTGTATCTCGAGATAAAACAGAGAATTTAAAAGTTCAAGCCTGCCTGAAGAAGATACATCAAAGTATCGAAACGTCGCGATATAGGCTTGAACACAGAAACATTTATTTTTCTAAAAGAAAAATATATTTTTGTTTTTTCCATTATTTGAAATTTTATTTTGATCTTTTCCCTTTTATCCCTTTCTTTTGATTTTCATATATAATCACACATCTAGTGTTGGTTCATTTCATACTGTTTTTAAAAAAAACACAACGAAATCCAAAGAAGGTTGTTTCATCTCTTTATTGTTAAAAAAAAGCACAAGAAAATCCAAAAAAAAGTTTAAAAAAGAAAAAAATACAAAAAAACATATTTCTTTTAAACTTTAAGAAATAGAAAAAAGATTAAAACAATATACAGTTGTGGATCTGATCGTTCAGTAAATTAAGGATGGTGTTCATCTTTCAGAACAAGGGTCGTTTCACGACCCCTCGAGCGCGTTTGGTCCCTCACAGAGATAGCAGGGATTTCCCCAGACGGGGACGATTTATGAGGGACGATTATTTTGTCGAGCGATCTCGTGACTTCCCATACGAGGTCGTCGGACACGAAGAATCACTCACGGGTTACAGTAACAGAGTACAGAATGAAACTCGATCGGAGAATACTGTAAATCCTTTCCGTCGTCAGTCACGTGATCGACGCCCTTTAAATCGGGGTTTTAAACCCAAACGAAAGAGAGTGACTTTTGGGGAAAATAGGATTATTTACCCCACTGAGGAGAATAGATGTACTGACCAGAGATACAGAAACACACAATATTCTCCTCGTAATGTAGAGAAGAACAGGAGACGTGAGAATGGCCAGTTTGCACAAAATTATGCTCACCAGAAAAAAAGAATGGGCCAAAAAACTCACTTTGATTCACAGAAAAAATCAGAATACTCTCCTGCTTCTCCCACCTTTCGGAGAATCATTAAGAATATGTATCATCTGATCAGATCGGTCCATCACCTCAGTAATATTGACACACGGGTAGAAAATAACCAGCCTGTCACTCTGAAAAGGTTAACTGAGCTTCTTAAGAGTGTGATCAAACCCTTTGCCCCCACAATGTCCACAAAAGAATTGCTGGAGGGTAATGCAAAGAACTGGGCGTTTACGACACAGTTGGTATTACAGCAACACTATGAGGATATCATAGAGCACACACTGGGGATCTTACGGGGAGAGACACAGAGAAAAGACTGGTTACACGCTTTTGAGATCGCTGCCAAATGGGCGATGCGAAACTTTGGCAAAAGGATCTCCCAGAGGGCAATTCGGCAGGCCGAAACTTTGGTCCTGACCGAGTTGCGTTCTGGGACTCCATCCGGGTCTAGAGTACCATCGAATTCTGAAACCAGTAGCAACAGAACATTTGCTCAGGTGGTTAGTGGTGCAGATCAAGCCTCGGTTCAGCAGGGGACAGAAACGGTCAACACAGGGGTTGTCAGACCTAAAACAGGGGTCACACACATCCAGATACAGACATCGCCCACTTTAATGTCAGGCTGGTCTCCTATGAGGAACGACTGGCTTTTGGGAGATGATTTTCCACCTCTGAACCCTCCTGTACAGGCCCCTATACAGTCTCCTAAGGGGAAGAGAACAGAAAAGAAAAAACACCTGACAGAACAGAGACAAAAAACCCCACCAGTCTTTATAGAACAAGCAGAGAAAAATCTCTTAGTGAGTTTTGACGATGATGATGATGAGGAGGAGGATCAGTTAACTCCTGCACAGGGAGATAGACTGGAGGATTTAGATGAGATTACGGGTCATCTGTCACAGGAACTTTTCTCTCCTTTTGCCCCCTCGGAGGCTGAGGCCCCGATAACCACTGGCCTGCCTTCTCTGGTCCCCATTGTAGCCAGTACGGTGTATGCAGTAAATCCTCTAACGGACACAGCTGAGAGTGCCCAGATCTTCCAAAATCCGTCAGGGTCCCCAAATCTCTCAGACTTTGATTTCTCAGTATATTCTGTGACATCTCTCCAACCAGGGACTCCTCAGGGGACAGAGAGGGGGGAAACTTCCAAAAAAATGGAAAAAATTATCTCTGAAACAGAAAAAAACAGACAAGCAGAGAAAATGAGTAAAACAATTGAAATCTCTGTAGCCGACATTCAAGGTCAAAGGTCACCACATAAGCCGTACACGCACCTTAGAACTAACAAGAAGTTCAACGAGTGGAAACTGGCACTCAAAGAGAAACACGTGATCATCGGGGACTCTAATTTGAGCAGGATTCCCGCTTTTGACATTCCAGATTTACAGATTGACAGTTTTCCAGGGGCTAAATTGCAGCACGCTGCCAATCTGATAGAAAAAGCTACAGTAGAGACAAAAGTAGAAAAAATAGTCTTGGCGTTTGGCCTGAATAACCGCACACAGAGATTACGCATCTCAGCGATGAGAGAGTGTGCCAGATTGGATCAGATGGCACAAGAGAGACTACCAGAGGCCCAGCTGTGGATCCCCCTGATCAATATCCCCCAATCTCTCCCAGAAGGAGAAAAAATATTTTTAGATGAATTGAACAATTACATAGAGGAAAATTATTCCTTCATCCCCCTCCTGCCAGAGGAACAGTTTCAGGTAGAGAGTGACGGCCTGCACTGGACTGCAGAGACAGCCAGGAACATGTTGGAGCACTGGGCACGATATTTAAACTTGTAGTGAGTGAACACCCGAGAAAGGGTGCCCATAGGCTTGTTGTGAATCTTTCCAAACATTTTAGTGTCTCTCCCTCACAGTCATCCCTGCTCATGAAAGGCCTCACATTTATTCCGTCTGTCCAAAAAATGAAAGACTTCAAACATCAGCTTAGACTAGATTTACAAAAATTTCATAGAAGAATAAAATTAGAGGTTTTCTTTGAGGGCAAAAAGACTAAAAAACAAAGATTACCTTTCACACACAATTCGGATTGGACTCCAGCCTTGAGCAGACTTCCCAAGCAAGTAGGCCAGCTGATCACAGCTGATGAGTATGCCTTTAAAAATCTGAATTGGAGCTTGAAACCAAGGCCCAACCTCCAGAGAGAGGAACTGAGAGCCTTGAACACACTAAAAAACCTCAGAGAAATTGTTATTAAACCTGCTGACAAGGGAAATGCCATTGTCATCATGGATAGAGAGCAATATGTCTGGGAGGGAGAGAGACAATTAAACATCAGTGACCACTACAAACCGTTAGAAAAACCCATTTATTCTGAAACCATGAAACAGGTTAGAAAAATCTTAGAACAGATGTATGACAAGGGTATCATTAACTCAAAACAGAGGGAATATTTAAGTGGCAGTGGCACTCCTCGAATGAGAAGATTTTATTTATTGCCAAAGATTCACAAGGAACCTGAAAAATGGAGTATTCCACACGAGATTCCACCCGGCAGACCCATAGTGTCCGATTGCAACAGTGAAACTTATCAGACAGCTGAGTACATCGAGTATTTTCTGAACCCCATCTCTCAGAAACACCCGAGCTATTTGAAGGACACTTATGATTTCATCCAGAAAGTTAAAGATATCAGTATTCCCAGAGGAGCCTTTTTATTCACCATAGATATTGATAGCCTATATACGAACATAGAAACTGAAGCAGGCCTCCAGGCAGTCCAGGAGTGCATGCTTCAATATCCAGACCCAAAAAGGCCTGATGATTATATTTTAAAATTATTAAATATTAACCTAACTAAAAATGATTTTGAATTTAATTCTAAATATTATTTGCAAGTTAAAGGCACAGCCATGGGCAAAAAGTTTGCCCCCTCCTACGCGAACATCTTCATGGCGAGATGGGAACAATCGGCTCTGGGTTCGTGCACAAAAAGGCCTCTACATTACTTTAGATTTCTGGATGATATATGGGGAGTGTGGTCTTACTCCATGGATGATTTTAAGGACTTTGCAGAACACCTGAATACCCATCAGAGATCTATAACAATTAAATATACAATTGACCCCACCGAGGTCAACTTTCTAGATGTGGTGTCATATAAGGGACAGAAATTCGAAGAGACAGGACAGCTAGACTTTAAAGTGTATTTCAAAGAAACGGACACGCATTCCTTACTGCACAAACACAGCTTCCATCCTAAACATACATTTAAAGGGATAGTAAAATCCCAGTTACTCAGATTTCACAGGATATGCACAGAACATTCCTGCTTTATGGAAGCAACAAAAATTCTGTTCAGGGCCCTGAGGGACAGAGGATACTCAAGGTCCTTCTTAAGAAGGGCCCTGAAGACCTTTCTCCTCCCCAGGACTCCAAGGAACCCTACAGAGGGTGGAGAAACAAAAATTATTCCATTAGTGTCCAATTTCTCGTTAATGAGCAAACAATTAAACCGTGCAGCTAAGTCTAACTTTGAAAGGTTCTTTGAAAACACTCCCTTCCTGCAGAAACACAAGCAAATAGCTGCCTATAGGAGAAATACAAATTTATCAGACATTCTAGTGAATAGCATACTCAGACCTATGGCACCGCAGAACAAAAAGTTAATCTGTAAATACTTTGATCATAAAAAATGGGTATTCAATCGTTCAACAAAACAAGTCTTTCAAGTCCCACAGCAACTCACTCCAGTAACAGAGAACTGTATTTATTTAATTTATTGTGCAAAGTGTTCCAAACAATATGTAGGCCAGACAAAAAATGCTTTAAGGGTCCGAGTCTATCAGCACACACACAACATAAAAAATAAAATAGAAAAACGTAGACACGTAGTCCAGCACTTTCTTACCCACGGCCTTGAGACCCTCAGGGTGACTGGACTTCAGTCCGACCCATTTTGGTCGCTGTGTGATAGACTGAAATTTGAAAGATTATGGATCATGAGACTTGATACAAAATTTCCAAGAGGTCTTAATGAGACTTAGGAGATCTACCTGACCCTAACCCAAACCTAAACCTAACCGACTAACCATAACACAACCTAAACCTAACCAACTCACCATACCTAAAACCTAAAACCCACCAGACACCCCGGGATTCATACCTTGGATTTTACAGACCCATCCTGCACAAACCTAAACTTAACCAGACCTAAAGCTGAATAGCCCTGGCCTCAATAGCCCTGGCCTCAATAGCCCTATGAACAGCCTTTAACAGTTGGCCTGCTGTGACCTCTCTTGGTCTTTATGTGAATTGGGGGTGACCAGTGGAGGGATGGACCGTGCACAACCCAGAGTGGGACCCTCAGGGTCCTATCCTGGGAAAACTCTCTTCTATCCTAACCCAGCCTGAGCCTCCCTCTCTGGGCCCTCTCTTCTCATGACCTCTAGTGGGTACTCAGCGGAACCACACTTTATGGGCTGTCATAATCTATATATTCTTTAGCGTTTATTCCCATTAAAATAAATAAATAAATATACACCCTAATACATATTAAGAAATAAAAATATGAATACATACTTCATGGGCACTAGAATTCATGGTTTTCATGGATCACTTATAAAGACACACGAGGATAAATATAATACAGTATAAAAAGCATAAAAAAGCATAAAGATAAAATTATAAATACTTCAAGGGCACTAGAAGATATATATATATATTTTTCTGTAATTATCTATAAAAACAGAAAGAGATGATTGTGAAAAACATACAGAAAAAGAACTGAATATACATAAATATACTATAAATATAAATACATATGAGGCACTAGAGGGTTTTAAGAGTCATAAAGGATTAAAAAACATTATTTATGACTACTTAGAGCACATTTGAGGGATGCATTATTTTTTTGATACATGCAGACTGAGCAGCTGCATTTTTCAAATTGAAAGAGGCAAAGAGCATCGTTTAAATTTGAAAAAAGCAACGAAAAAAATTTTCTATATAAAAAAAGCAACATGCATCGATTTAAAATATAAGAATAAAAATAAAAAATAAAAATGCAACGTACATAATTCCAATTTGAAAATGCATCGTGTGCCTGTTTGGTTTGAATATTGTATTGGTTTGAAGGGATTGGTGGAAGGCGTGTCAGTGACGTCATCGACTGGCTTTGATATACCTAACGGAACGCAGTTTGAATCAGAAGGATTGTTGGACTGCTTGCAGTAACATCTTGGTTGGTCATCTAGTAAAACGGTTACTTTGTATCTCGAGATAAAACAGAGAATTTAAAAGTTCAAGCCTGCCTGAAGAAGATACATCAAAGTATCGAAACGTCGCGATATAGGCTTGAACACAGAAACATTTATTTTTCTAAAAGAAAAATATATTTTTGTTTTTTCCATTATTTGAAATTTTATTTTGATCTTTTCCCTTTTATCCCTTTCTTTTGATTTTCATATATAATCACACATCTAGTGTTGGTTCATTTCATACTGTTTTAAAAAAAACACAACGAAATCCAAAGAAGGTTGTTTCATCTCTTTATTGTTAAAAAAAAGCACAAGAAAATCCAAAAAAAAGTTTAAAAAAAGAAAAAAATACAAAAAAACATATTTCTTTTAAACTTTAAGAAATAGAAAAAAGATTAAAACAATATACAGTTGTGGATCTGATCGTTCAGTAAATTAAGGATGGTGTTCATCTTTCAGAACAAGGGTCGTTTCACGACCCCTCGAGCGCGTTTGGTCCCTCACAGAGATAGCAGGGATTTCCCCAGACGGGGACGATTTATGAGGGACGATTATTTTGTCGAGCGATCTCGTGACTTCCCATACGAGGTCGTCGGACACGAAGAATCACTCACGGGTTACAGTAACAGAGTACAGAATGAAACTCGATCGGAGAATACTGTAAATCCTTTCCGTCGTCAGTCACGTGATCGACGCCCTTTAAATCGGGGTTTTAAACCCAAACGAAAGAGAGTGACTTTTGGGGAAAATAGGATTATTTACCCCACTGAGGAGAATAGATGTACTGACCAGAGATACAGAAACACACAATATTCTCCTCGTAATGTAGAGAAGAACAGGAGACGTGAGAATGGCCAGTTTGCACAAAATTATGCTCACCAGAAAAAAAGAATGGGCCAAAAAACTCACTTTGATTCACAGAAAAAATCAGAATACTCTCCTGCTTCTCCCACCTTTCGGAGAATCATTAAGAATATGTATCATCTGATCAGATCGGTCCATCACCTCAATAATATTGACACACGGGTAGAAAATAACCAGCCTGTCACTCTGAAAAGGTTAACTGAGCTTCTTAAGAGTGTGATCAAACCCTTTGCCCCCACAATGTCCACAAAAGAATTGCTGGAGGGTAATGCAAAGAACTGGGCGTTTACGACACAGTTGGTATTACAGCAACACTATGAGGATATCATAGAGCACACACTGGGGATCTTACGGGGAGAGACACAGAGAAAAGACTGGTTACACGCTTTTGAGATCGCTGCCAAATGGGCGATGCGAAACTTTGGCAAAAGGATCTCCCAGAGGGCAATTCGGCAGGCCGAAACTTTGGTCCTGACCGAGTTGCGTTCTGGGACTCCATCCGGGTCTAGAGTACCATCGAATTCTGAAACCAGTAGCAACAGAACATTTGCTCAGGTGGTTAGTGGTGCAGATCAAGCCTCGGTTCAGCAGGGGACAGAAACGGTCAACACAGGGGTTGTCAGACCTAAAACAGGGGTCACACACATCCAGATACAGACATCGCCCACTTTAATGTCAGGCTGGTCTCCTATGAGGAACGACTGGCTTTTGGGAGATGATTTTCCACCTCTGAACCCTCCTGTACAGGCCCCTATACAGTCTCCTAAGGGGAAGAGAACAGAAAAGAAAAAACACCTGACAGAACAGAGACAAAAAACCCCACCAGTCTTTATAGAACAAGCAGAGAAAAATCTCTTAGTGAGTTTTGACGATGATGATGATGAGGAGGAGGATCAGTTAACTCCTGCACAGGGAGATAGACTGGAGGATTTAGATGAGATTACGGGTCATCTGTCACAGGAACTTTTCTCTCCTTTTGCCCCCTCGGAGGCTGAGGCCCCGATAACCACTGGCCTGCCTTCTCTGGTCCCCATTGTAGCCAGTACGGTGTATGCAGTAAATCCTCTAACGGACACAGCTGAGAGTGCCCAGATCTTCCAAAATCCGTCAGGGTCCCCAAATCTCTCAGACTTTGATTTCTCAGTATATTCTGTGACATCTCTCCAACCAGGGACTCCTCAGGGGACAGAGAGGGGGGAAACTTCCAAAAAAATGGAAAAAATTATCTCTGAAACAGAAAAAAACAGACAAGCAGAGAAAATGAGTAAAACAATTGAAATCTCTGTAGCCGACATTCAAGGTCAAAGGTCACCACATAAGCCGTACACGCACCTTAGAACTAACAAGAAGTTCAACGAGTGGAAACTGGCACTCAAAGAGAAACACGTGATCATCGGGGACTCTAATTTGAGCAGGATTCCCGCTTTTGACATTCCAGATTTACAGATTGACAGTTTTCCAGGGGCTAAATTGCAGCACGCTGCCAATCTGATAGAAAAAGCTACAGTAGAGACAAAAGTAGAAAAAATAGTCTTGGCGTTTGGCCTGAATAACCGCACACAGAGATTACGCATCTCAGCGATGAGAGAGTGTGCCAGATTGGATCAGATGGCACAAGAGAGACTACCAGAGGCCCAGCTGTGGATCCCCCTGATCAATATCCCCCAATCTCTCCCAGAAGGAGAAAAAATATTTTTAGATGAATTGAACAATTACATAGAGGAAAATTATTCCTTCATCCCCCTCCTGCCAGAGGAACAGTTTCAGGTAGAGAGTGACGGCCTGCACTGGACTGCAGAGACAGCCAGGAACATGTTGGAGCACTGGGCACGATATTTAAACTTGTAGTGAGTGAACACCCGAGAAAGGGTGCCCATAGGCTTGTTGTGAATCTTTCCAAACATTTTAGTGTCTCTCCCTCACAGTCATCCCTGCTCATGAAAGGCCTCACATTTATTCCGTCTGTCCAAAAAATGAAAGACTTCAAACATCAGCTTAGACTAGATTTACAAAAATTTCATAGAAGAATAAAATTAGAGGTTTTCTTTGAGGGCAAAAAGACTAAAAAACAAAGATTACCTTTCACACACAATTCGGATTGGACTCCAGCCTTGAGCAGACTTCCCAAGCAAGTAGGCCAGCTGATCACAGCTGATGAGTATGCCTTTAAAAATCTGAATTGGAGCTTGAAACCAAGGCCCAACCTCCAGAGAGAGGAACTGAGAGCCTTGAACACACTAAAAAACCTCAGAGAAATTGTTATTAAACCTGCTGACAAGGGAAATGCCATTGTCATCATGGATAGAGAGCAATATGTCTGGGAGGGAGAGAGACAATTAAACATCAGTGACCACTACAAACCGTTAGAAAAACCCATTTATTCTGAAACCATGAAACAGGTTAGAAAAATCTTAGAACAGATGTATGACAAGGGTATCATTAACTCAAAACAGAGGGAATATTTAAGTGGCAGTGGCACTCCTCGAATGAGAAGATTTTATTTATTGCCAAAGATTCACAAGGAACCTGAAAAATGGAGTATTCCACACGAGATTCCACCCGGCAGACCCATAGTGTCCGATTGCAACAGTGAAACTTATCAGACAGCTGAGTACATCGAGTATTTTCTGAACCCCATCTCTCAGAAACACCCGAGCTATTTGAAGGACACTTATGATTTCATCCAGAAAGTTAAAGATATCAGTATTCCCAGAGGAGCCTTTTTATTCACCATAGATATTGATAGCCTATATACGAACATAGAAACTGAAGCAGGCCTCCAGGCAGTCCAGGAGTGCATGCTTCAATATCCAGACCCAAAAAGGCCTGATGATTATATTTTAAAATTATTAAATATTAACCTAACTAAAAATGATTTTGAATTTAATTCTAAATATTATTTGCAAGTTAAAGGCACAGCCATGGGCAAAAAGTTTGCCCCCTCCTACGCGAACATCTTCATGGCGAGATGGGAACAATCGGCTCTGGGTTCGTGCACAAAAAGGCCTCTACATTACTTTAGATTTCTGGATGATATATGGGGAGTGTGGTCTTACTCCATGGATGATTTTAAGGACTTTGCAGAACACCTGAATACCCATCAGAGATCTATAACAATTAAATATACAATTGACCCCACCGAGGTCAACTTTCTAGATGTGGTGTCATATAAGGGACAGAAATTCGAAGAGACAGGACAGCTAGACTTTAAAGTGTATTTCAAAGAAACGGACACGCATTCCTTACTGCACAAACACAGCTTCCATCCTAAACATACATTTAAAGGGATAGTAAAATCCCAGTTACTCAGATTTCACAGGATATGCACAGAACATTCCTGCTTTATGGAAGCAACAAAAATTCTGTTCAGGGCCCTGAGGGACAGAGGATACTCAAGGTCCTTCTTAAGAAGGGCCCTGAAGACCTTTCTCCTCCCCAGGACTCCAAGGAACCCTACAGAGGGTGGAGAAACAAAAATTATTCCATTAGTGTCCAATTTCTCGTTAATGAGCAAACAATTAAACCGTGCAGCTAAGTCTAACTTTGAAAGGTTCTTTGAAAACACTCCCTTCCTGCAGAAACACAAGCAAATAGCTGCCTATAGGAGAAATACAAATTTATCAGACATTCTAGTGAATAGCATACTCAGACCTATGGCACCGCAGAACAAAAAGTTAATCTGTAAATACTTTGATCATAAAAAATGGGTATTCAATCGTTCAACAAAACAAGTCTTTCAAGTCCCACAGCAACTCACTCCAGTAACAGAGAACTGTATTTATTTAATTTATTGTGCAAAGTGTTCCAAACAATATGTAGGCCAGACAAAAAATGCTTTAAGGGTCCGAGTCTATCAGCACACACACAACATAAAAAATAAAATAGAAAAACGTAGACACGTAGTCCAGCACTTTCTTACCCACGGCCTTGAGACCCTCAGGGTGACTGGACTTCAGTCCGACCCATTTTGGTCGCTGTGTGATAGACTGAAATTTGAAAGATTATGGATCATGAGACTTGATACAAAATTTCCAAGAGGTCTTAATGAGACTTAGGAGATCTACCTGACCCTAACCCAAACCTAAACCTAACCGACTAACCATAACACAACCTAAACCTAACCAACTCACCATACCTAAAACCTAAAACCCACCAGACACCCCGGGATTCATACCTTGGATTTTACAGACCCATCCTGCACAAACCTAAACTTAACCAGACCTAAAGCTGAATAGCCCTGGCCTCAATAGCCCTGGCCTCAATAGCCCTATGAACAGCCTTTAACAGTTGGCCTGCTGTGACCTCTCTTGGTCTTTATGTGAATTGGGGGTGACCAGTGGAGGGATGGACCGTGCACAACCCAGAGTGGGACCCTCAGGGTCCTATCCTGGGAAAACTCTCTTCTATCCTAACCCAGCCTGAGCCTCCCTCTCTGGGCCCTCTCTTCTCATGACCTCTAGTGGGTACTCAGCGGAACCACACTTTATGGGCTGTCATAATCTATATATTCTTTAGCGTTTATTCCCATTAAAATAAATAAATAAATATACACCCTAATACATATTAAGAAATAAAAATATGAATACATACTTCATGGGCACTAGAATTCATGGTTTTCATGGATCACTTATAAAGACACACGAGGATAAATATAATACAGTATAAAAAGCATAAAAAAGCATAAAGATAAAATTATAAATACTTCAAGGGCACTAGAAGATATATATATATATTTTTCTGTAATTATCTATAAAAACAGAAAGAGATGATTGTGAAAAACATACAGAAAAAGAACTGAATATACATAAATATACTATAAATATAAATACATATGAGGCACTAGAGGGTTTTAAGAGTCATAAAGGATTAAAAAACATTATTTATGACTACTTAGAGCACATTTGAGGGATGCATTATTTTTTTGATACATGCAGACTGAGCAGCTGCATTTTTCAAATTGAAAGAGGCAAAGAGCATCGTTTAAATTTGAAAAAAGCAACGAAAAAAATTTTCTATATAAAAAAAAGCAACATGCATCGATTTAAAATATAAGAATAAAAATAAAAAATAAAAATGCAACGTACATAATTCCAATTTGAAAATGCATCGTGTGCCTGTTTGGTTTGAATATTGTATTGGTTTGAAGGGATTGGTGGAAGGCGTGTCAGTGACGTCATCGACTGGCTTTGATATACCTAACGGAACGCAGTTTGAATCAGAAGGATTGTTGGACTGCTTGCAGTAACATCTTGGTTGGTCATCTAGTAAAACGGTTACTTTGTATCTCGAGATAAAACAGAGAATTTAAAAGTTCAAGCCTGCCTGAAGAAGATACATCAAAGTATCGAAACGTCGCGATATAGGCTTGAACACAGAAACATTTATTTTTCTAAAAGAAAAATATATTTTTGTTTTTTCCATTATTTGAAATTTTATTTTGATCTTTTCCCTTTTATCCCTTTCTTTTGATTTTCATATATAATCACACATCTAGTGTTGGTTCATTTCATACTGTTTTTAAAAAAAACACAACGAAATCCAAAGAAGGTTGTTTCATCTCTTTATTGTTAAAAAAAAGCACAAGAAAATCCAAAAAAAAGTTTAAAAAAGAAAAAAATACAAAAAAACATATTTCTTTTAAACTTTAAGAAATAGAAAAAAGATTAAAACAATATACAGTTGTGGATCTGATCGTTCAGTAAATTAAGGATGGTGTTCATCTTTCAGAACAAGGGTCGTTTCACGACCCCTCGAGCGCGTTTGGTCCCTCACAGAGATAGCAGGGATTTCCCCAGACGGGGACGATTTATGAGGGACGATTATTTTGTCGAGCGATCTCGTGACTTCCCATACGAGGTCGTCGGACACGAAGAATCACTCACGGGTTACAGTAACAGAGTACAGAATGAAACTCGATCGGAGAATACTGTAAATCCTTTCCGTCGTCAGTCACGTGATCGACGCCCTTTAAATCGGGGTTTTAAACCCAAACGAAAGAGAGTGACTTTTGGGGAAAATAGGATTATTTACCCCACTGAGGAGAATAGATGTACTGACCAGAGATACAGAAACACACAATATTCTCCTCGTAATGTAGAGAAGAACAGGAGACGTGAGAATGGCCAGTTTGCACAAAATTATGCTCACCAGAAAAAAAGAATGGGCCAAAAAACTCACTTTGATTCACAGAAAAAATCAGAATACTCTCCTGCTTCTCCCACCTTTCGGAGAATCATTAAGAATATGTATCATCTGATCAGATCGGTCCATCACCTCAGTAATATTGACACACGGGTAGAAAATAACCAGCCTGTCACTCTGAAAAGGTTAACTGAGCTTCTTAAGAGTGTGATCAAACCCTTTGCCCCCACAATGTCCACAAAAGAATTGCTGGAGGGTAATGCAAAGAACTGGGCGTTTACGACACAGTTGGTATTACAGCAACACTATGAGGATATCATAGAGCACACACTGGGGATCTTACGGGGAGAGACACAGAGAAAAGACTGGTTACACGCTTTTGAGATCGCTGCCAAATGGGCGATGCGAAACTTTGGCAAAAGGATCTCCCAGAGGGCAATTCGGCAGGCCGAAACTTTGGTCCTGACCGAGTTGCGTTCTGGGACTCCATCCGGGTCTAGAGTACCATCGAATTCTGAAACCAGTAGCAACAGAACATTTGCTCAGGTGGTTAGTGGTGCAGATCAAGCCTCGGTTCAGCAGGGGACAGAAACGGTCAACACAGGGGTTGTCAGACCTAAAACAGGGGTCACACACATCCAGATACAGACATCGCCCACTTTAATGTCAGGCTGGTCTCCTATGAGGAACGACTGGCTTTTGGGAGATGATTTTCCACCTCTGAACCCTCCTGTACAGGCCCCTATACAGTCTCCTAAGGGGAAGAGAACAGAAAAGAAAAAACACCTGACAGAACAGAGACAAAAAACCCCACCAGTCTTTATAGAACAAGCAGAGAAAAATCTCTTAGTGAGTTTTGACGATGATGATGATGAGGAGGAGGATCAGTTAACTCCTGCACAGGGAGATAGACTGGAGGATTTAGATGAGATTACGGGTCATCTGTCACAGGAACTTTTCTCTCCTTTTGCCCCCTCGGAGGCTGAGGCCCCGATAACCACTGGCCTGCCTTCTCTGGTCCCCATTGTAGCCAGTACGGTGTATGCAGTAAATCCTCTAACGGACACAGCTGAGAGTGCCCAGATCTTCCAAAATCCGTCAGGGTCCCCAAATCTCTCAGACTTTGATTTCTCAGTATATTCTGTGACATCTCTCCAACCAGGGACTCCTCAGGGGACAGAGAGGGGGGAAACTTCCAAAAAAATGGAAAAAATTATCTCTGAAACAGAAAAAAACAGACAAGCAGAGAAAATGAGTAAAACAATTGAAATCTCTGTAGCCGACATTCAAGGTCAAAGGTCACCACATAAGCCGTACACGCACCTTAGAACTAACAAGAAGTTCAACGAGTGGAAACTGGCACTCAAAGAGAAACACGTGATCATCGGGGACTCTAATTTGAGCAGGATTCCCGCTTTTGACATTCCAGATTTACAGATTGACAGTTTTCCAGGGGCTAAATTGCAGCACGCTGCCAATCTGATAGAAAAAGCTACAGTAGAGACAAAAGTAGAAAAAATAGTCTTGGCGTTTGGCCTGAATAACCGCACACAGAGATTACGCATCTCAGCGATGAGAGAGTGTGCCAGATTGGATCAGATGGCACAAGAGAGACTACCAGAGGCCCAGCTGTGGATCCCCCTGATCAATATCCCCCAATCTCTCCCAGAAGGAGAAAAAATATTTTTAGATGAATTGAACAATTACATAGAGGAAAATTATTCCTTCATCCCCCTCCTGCCAGAGGAACAGTTTCAGGTAGAGAGTGACGGCCTGCACTGGACTGCAGAGACAGCCAGGAACATGTTGGAGCACTGGGCACGATATTTAAACTTGTAGTGAGTGAACACCCGAGAAAGGGTGCCCATAGGCTTGTTGTGAATCTTTCCAAACATTTTAGTGTCTCTCCCTCACAGTCATCCCTGCTCATGAAAGGCCTCACATTTATTCCGTCTGTCCAAAAAATGAAAGACTTCAAACATCAGCTTAGACTAGATTTACAAAAATTTCATAGAAGAATAAAATTAGAGGTTTTCTTTGAGGGCAAAAAGACTAAAAAACAAAGATTACCTTTCACACACAATTCGGATTGGACTCCAGCCTTGAGCAGACTTCCCAAGCAAGTAGGCCAGCTGATCACAGCTGATGAGTATGCCTTTAAAAATCTGAATTGGAGCTTGAAACCAAGGCCCAACCTCCAGAGAGAGGAACTGAGAGCCTTGAACACACTAAAAAACCTCAGAGAAATTGTTATTAAACCTGCTGACAAGGGAAATGCCATTGTCATCATGGATAGAGAGCAATATGTCTGGGAGGGAGAGAGACAATTAAACATCAGTGACCACTACAAACCGTTAGAAAAACCCATTTATTCTGAAACCATGAAACAGGTTAGAAAAATCTTAGAACAGATGTATGACAAGGGTATCATTAACTCAAAACAGAGGGAATATTTAAGTGGCAGTGGCACTCCTCGAATGAGAAGATTTTATTTATTGCCAAAGATTCACAAGGAACCTGAAAAATGGAGTATTCCACACGAGATTCCACCCGGCAGACCCATAGTGTCCGATTGCAACAGTGAAACTTATCAGACAGCTGAGTACATCGAGTATTTTCTGAACCCCATCTCTCAGAAACACCCGAGCTATTTGAAGGACACTTATGATTTCATCCAGAAAGTTAAAGATATCAGTATTCCCAGAGGAGCCTTTTTATTCACCATAGATATTGATAGCCTATATACGAACATAGAAACTGAAGCAGGCCTCCAGGCAGTCCAGGAGTGCATGCTTCAATATCCAGACCCAAAAAGGCCTGATGATTATATTTTAAAATTATTAAATATTAACCTAACTAAAAATGATTTTGAATTTAATTCTAAATATTATTTGCAAGTTAAAGGCACAGCCATGGGCAAAAAGTTTGCCCCCTCCTACGCGAACATCTTCATGGCGAGATGGGAACAATCGGCTCTGGGTTCGTGCACAAAAAGGCCTCTACATTACTTTAGATTTCTGGATGATATATGGGGAGTGTGGTCTTACTCCATGGATGATTTTAAGGACTTTGCAGAACACCTGAATACCCATCAGAGATCTATAACAATTAAATATACAATTGACCCCACCGAGGTCAACTTTCTAGATGTGGTGTCATATAAGGGACAGAAATTCGAAGAGACAGGACAGCTAGACTTTAAAGTGTATTTCAAAGAAACGGACACGCATTCCTTACTGCACAAACACAGCTTCCATCCTAAACATACATTTAAAGGGATAGTAAAATCCCAGTTACTCAGATTTCACAGGATATGCACAGAACATTCCTGCTTTATGGAAGCAACAAAAATTCTGTTCAGGGCCCTGAGGGACAGAGGATACTCAAGGTCCTTCTTAAGAAGGGCCCTGAAGACCTTTCTCCTCCCCAGGACTCCAAGGAACCCTACAGAGGGTGGAGAAACAAAAATTATTCCATTAGTGTCCAATTTCTCGTTAATGAGCAAACAATTAAACCGTGCAGCTAAGTCTAACTTTGAAAGGTTCTTTGAAAACACTCCCTTCCTGCAGAAACACAAGCAAATAGCTGCCTATAGGAGAAATACAAATTTATCAGACATTCTAGTGAATAGCATACTCAGACCTATGGCACCGCAGAACAAAAAGTTAATCTGTAAATACTTTGATCATAAAAAATGGGTATTCAATCGTTCAACAAAACAAGTCTTTCAAGTCCCACAGCAACTCACTCCAGTAACAGAGAACTGTATTTATTTAATTTATTGTGCAAAGTGTTCCAAACAATATGTAGGCCAGACAAAAAATGCTTTAAGGGTCCGAGTCTATCAGCACACACACAACATAAAAAATAAAATAGAAAAACGTAGACACGTAGTCCAGCACTTTCTTACCCACGGCCTTGAGACCCTCAGGGTGACTGGACTTCAGTCCGACCCATTTTGGTCGCTGTGTGATAGACTGAAATTTGAAAGATTATGGATCATGAGACTTGATACAAAATTTCCAAGAGGTCTTAATGAGACTTAGGAGATCTACCTGACCCTAACCCAAACCTAAACCTAACCGACTAACCATAACACAACCTAAACCTAACCAACTCACCATACCTAAAACCTAAAACCCACCAGACACCCCGGGATTCATACCTTGGATTTTACAGACCCATCCTGCACAAACCTAAACTTAACCAGACCTAAAGCTGAATAGCCCTGGCCTCAATAGCCCTGGCCTCAATAGCCCTATGAACAGCCTTTAACAGTTGGCCTGCTGTGACCTCTCTTGGTCTTTATGTGAATTGGGGGTGACCAGTGGAGGGATGGACCGTGCACAACCCAGAGTGGGACCCTCAGGGTCCTATCCTGGGAAAACTCTCTTCTATCCTAACCCAGCCTGAGCCTCCCTCTCTGGGCCCTCTCTTCTCATGACCTCTAGTGGGTACTCAGCGGAACCACACTTTATGGGCTGTCATAATCTATATATTCTTTAGCGTTTATTCCCATTAAAATAAATAAATAAATATACACCCTAATACATATTAAGAAATAAAAATATGAATACATACTTCATGGGCACTAGAATTCATGGTTTTCATGGATCACTTATAAAGACACACGAGGATAAATATAATACAGTATAAAAAGCATAAAAAAGCATAAAGATAAAATTATAAATACTTCAAGGGCACTAGAAGATATATATATATATTTTTCTGTAATTATCTATAAAAACAGAAAGAGATGATTGTGAAAAACATACAGAAAAAGAACTGAATATACATAAATATACTATAAATATAAATACATATGAGGCACTAGAGGGTTTTAAGAGTCATAAAGGATTAAAAAACATTATTTATGACTACTTAGAGCACATTTGAGGGATGCATTATTTTTTTGATACATGCAGACTGAGCAGCTGCATTTTTCAAATTGAAAGAGGCAAAGAGCATCGTTTAAATTTGAAAAAAGCAACGAAAAAAATTTTCTATATAAAAAAAGCAACATGCATCGATTTAAAATATAAGAATAAAAATAAAAAATAAAAATGCAACGTACATAATTCCAATTTGAAAATGCATCGTGTGCCTGTTTGGTTTGAATATTGTATTGGTTTGAAGGGATTGGTGGAAGGCGTGTCAGTGACGTCATCGACTGGCTTTGATATACCTAACGGAACGCAGTTTGAATCAGAAGGATTGTTGGACTGCTTGCAGTAACATCTTGGTTGGTCATCTAGTAAAACGGTTACTTTGTATCTCGAGATAAAACAGAGAATTTAAAAGTTCAAGCCTGCCTGAAGAAGATACATCAAAGTATCGAAACGTCGCGATATAGGCTTGAACACAGAAACATTTATTTTTCTAAAAGAAAAATATATTTTTGTTTTTTCCATTATTTGAAATTTTATTTTGATCTTTTCCCTTTTATCCCTTTCTTTTGATTTTCATATATAATCACACATCTAGTGTTGGTTCATTTCATACTGTTTTAAAAAAAACACAACGAAATCCAAAGAAGGTTGTTTCATCTCTTTATTGTTAAAAAAAAGCACAAGAAAATCCAAAAAAAAGTTTAAAAAAAGAAAAAAATACAAAAAAACATATTTCTTTTAAACTTTAAGAAATAGAAAAAAGATTAAAACAATATACAGTTGTGGATCTGATCGTTCAGTAAATTAAGGATGGTGTTCATCTTTCAGAACAAGGGTCGTTTCACGACCCCTCGAGCGCGTTTGGTCCCTCACAGAGATAGCAGGGATTTCCCCAGACGGGGACGATTTATGAGGGACGATTATTTTGTCGAGCGATCTCGTGACTTCCCATACGAGGTCGTCGGACACGAAGAATCACTCACGGGTTACAGTAACAGAGTACAGAATGAAACTCGATCGGAGAATACTGTAAATCCTTTCCGTCGTCAGTCACGTGATCGACGCCCTTTAAATCGGGGTTTTAAACCCAAACGAAAGAGAGTGACTTTTGGGGAAAATAGGATTATTTACCCCACTGAGGAGAATAGATGTACTGACCAGAGATACAGAAACACACAATATTCTCCTCGTAATGTAGAGAAGAACAGGAGACGTGAGAATGGCCAGTTTGCACAAAATTATGCTCACCAGAAAAAAAGAATGGGCCAAAAAACTCACTTTGATTCACAGAAAAAATCAGAATACTCTCCTGCTTCTCCCACCTTTCGGAGAATCATTAAGAATATGTATCATCTGATCAGATCGGTCCATCACCTCAATAATATTGACACACGGGTAGAAAATAACCAGCCTGTCACTCTGAAAAGGTTAACTGAGCTTCTTAAGAGTGTGATCAAACCCTTTGCCCCCACAATGTCCACAAAAGAATTGCTGGAGGGTAATGCAAAGAACTGGGCGTTTACGACACAGTTGGTATTACAGCAACACTATGAGGATATCATAGAGCACACACTGGGGATCTTACGGGGAGAGACACAGAGAAAAGACTGGTTACACGCTTTTGAGATCGCTGCCAAATGGGCGATGCGAAACTTTGGCAAAAGGATCTCCCAGAGGGCAATTCGGCAGGCCGAAACTTTGGTCCTGACCGAGTTGCGTTCTGGGACTCCATCCGGGTCTAGAGTACCATCGAATTCTGAAACCAGTAGCAACAGAACATTTGCTCAGGTGGTTAGTGGTGCAGATCAAGCCTCGGTTCAGCAGGGGACAGAAACGGTCAACACAGGGGTTGTCAGACCTAAAACAGGGGTCACACACATCCAGATACAGACATCGCCCACTTTAATGTCAGGCTGGTCTCCTATGAGGAACGACTGGCTTTTGGGAGATGATTTTCCACCTCTGAACCCTCCTGTACAGGCCCCTATACAGTCTCCTAAGGGGAAGAGAACAGAAAAGAAAAAACACCTGACAGAACAGAGACAAAAAACCCCACCAGTCTTTATAGAACAAGCAGAGAAAAATCTCTTAGTGAGTTTTGACGATGATGATGATGAGGAGGAGGATCAGTTAACTCCTGCACAGGGAGATAGACTGGAGGATTTAGATGAGATTACGGGTCATCTGTCACAGGAACTTTTCTCTCCTTTTGCCCCCTCGGAGGCTGAGGCCCCGATAACCACTGGCCTGCCTTCTCTGGTCCCCATTGTAGCCAGTACGGTGTATGCAGTAAATCCTCTAACGGACACAGCTGAGAGTGCCCAGATCTTCCAAAATCCGTCAGGGTCCCCAAATCTCTCAGACTTTGATTTCTCAGTATATTCTGTGACATCTCTCCAACCAGGGACTCCTCAGGGGACAGAGAGGGGGGAAACTTCCAAAAAAATGGAAAAAATTATCTCTGAAACAGAAAAAAACAGACAAGCAGAGAAAATGAGTAAAACAATTGAAATCTCTGTAGCCGACATTCAAGGTCAAAGGTCACCACATAAGCCGTACACGCACCTTAGAACTAACAAGAAGTTCAACGAGTGGAAACTGGCACTCAAAGAGAAACACGTGATCATCGGGGACTCTAATTTGAGCAGGATTCCCGCTTTTGACATTCCAGATTTACAGATTGACAGTTTTCCAGGGGCTAAATTGCAGCACGCTGCCAATCTGATAGAAAAAGCTACAGTAGAGACAAAAGTAGAAAAAATAGTCTTGGCGTTTGGCCTGAATAACCGCACACAGAGATTACGCATCTCAGCGATGAGAGAGTGTGCCAGATTGGATCAGATGGCACAAGAGAGACTACCAGAGGCCCAGCTGTGGATCCCCCTGATCAATATCCCCCAATCTCTCCCAGAAGGAGAAAAAATATTTTTAGATGAATTGAACAATTACATAGAGGAAAATTATTCCTTCATCCCCCTCCTGCCAGAGGAACAGTTTCAGGTAGAGAGTGACGGCCTGCACTGGACTGCAGAGACAGCCAGGAACATGTTGGAGCACTGGGCACGATATTTAAACTTGTAGTGAGTGAACACCCGAGAAAGGGTGCCCATAGGCTTGTTGTGAATCTTTCCAAACATTTTAGTGTCTCTCCCTCACAGTCATCCCTGCTCATGAAAGGCCTCACATTTATTCCGTCTGTCCAAAAAATGAAAGACTTCAAACATCAGCTTAGACTAGATTTACAAAAATTTCATAGAAGAATAAAATTAGAGGTTTTCTTTGAGGGCAAAAAGACTAAAAAACAAAGATTACCTTTCACACACAATTCGGATTGGACTCCAGCCTTGAGCAGACTTCCCAAGCAAGTAGGCCAGCTGATCACAGCTGATGAGTATGCCTTTAAAAATCTGAATTGGAGCTTGAAACCAAGGCCCAACCTCCAGAGAGAGGAACTGAGAGCCTTGAACACACTAAAAAACCTCAGAGAAATTGTTATTAAACCTGCTGACAAGGGAAATGCCATTGTCATCATGGATAGAGAGCAATATGTCTGGGAGGGAGAGAGACAATTAAACATCAGTGACCACTACAAACCGTTAGAAAAACCCATTTATTCTGAAACCATGAAACAGGTTAGAAAAATCTTAGAACAGATGTATGACAAGGGTATCATTAACTCAAAACAGAGGGAATATTTAAGTGGCAGTGGCACTCCTCGAATGAGAAGATTTTATTTATTGCCAAAGATTCACAAGGAACCTGAAAAATGGAGTATTCCACACGAGATTCCACCCGGCAGACCCATAGTGTCCGATTGCAACAGTGAAACTTATCAGACAGCTGAGTACATCGAGTATTTTCTGAACCCCATCTCTCAGAAACACCCGAGCTATTTGAAGGACACTTATGATTTCATCCAGAAAGTTAAAGATATCAGTATTCCCAGAGGAGCCTTTTTATTCACCATAGATATTGATAGCCTATATACGAACATAGAAACTGAAGCAGGCCTCCAGGCAGTCCAGGAGTGCATGCTTCAATATCCAGACCCAAAAAGGCCTGATGATTATATTTTAAAATTATTAAATATTAACCTAACTAAAAATGATTTTGAATTTAATTCTAAATATTATTTGCAAGTTAAAGGCACAGCCATGGGCAAAAAGTTTGCCCCCTCCTACGCGAACATCTTCATGGCGAGATGGGAACAATCGGCTCTGGGTTCGTGCACAAAAAGGCCTCTACATTACTTTAGATTTCTGGATGATATATGGGGAGTGTGGTCTTACTCCATGGATGATTTTAAGGACTTTGCAGAACACCTGAATACCCATCAGAGATCTATAACAATTAAATATACAATTGACCCCACCGAGGTCAACTTTCTAGATGTGGTGTCATATAAGGGACAGAAATTCGAAGAGACAGGACAGCTAGACTTTAAAGTGTATTTCAAAGAAACGGACACGCATTCCTTACTGCACAAACACAGCTTCCATCCTAAACATACATTTAAAGGGATAGTAAAATCCCAGTTACTCAGATTTCACAGGATATGCACAGAACATTCCTGCTTTATGGAAGCAACAAAAATTCTGTTCAGGGCCCTGAGGGACAGAGGATACTCAAGGTCCTTCTTAAGAAGGGCCCTGAAGACCTTTCTCCTCCCCAGGACTCCAAGGAACCCTACAGAGGGTGGAGAAACAAAAATTATTCCATTAGTGTCCAATTTCTCGTTAATGAGCAAACAATTAAACCGTGCAGCTAAGTCTAACTTTGAAAGGTTCTTTGAAAACACTCCCTTCCTGCAGAAACACAAGCAAATAGCTGCCTATAGGAGAAATACAAATTTATCAGACATTCTAGTGAATAGCATACTCAGACCTATGGCACCGCAGAACAAAAAGTTAATCTGTAAATACTTTGATCATAAAAAATGGGTATTCAATCGTTCAACAAAACAAGTCTTTCAAGTCCCACAGCAACTCACTCCAGTAACAGAGAACTGTATTTATTTAATTTATTGTGCAAAGTGTTCCAAACAATATGTAGGCCAGACAAAAAATGCTTTAAGGGTCCGAGTCTATCAGCACACACACAACATAAAAAATAAAATAGAAAAACGTAGACACGTAGTCCAGCACTTTCTTACCCACGGCCTTGAGACCCTCAGGGTGACTGGACTTCAGTCCGACCCATTTTGGTCGCTGTGTGATAGACTGAAATTTGAAAGATTATGGATCATGAGACTTGATACAAAATTTCCAAGAGGTCTTAATGAGACTTAGGAGATCTACCTGACCCTAACCCAAACCTAAACCTAACCGACTAACCATAACACAACCTAAACCTAACCAACTCACCATACCTAAAACCTAAAACCCACCAGACACCCCGGGATTCATACCTTGGATTTTACAGACCCATCCTGCACAAACCTAAACTTAACCAGACCTAAAGCTGAATAGCCCTGGCCTCAATAGCCCTGGCCTCAATAGCCCTATGAACAGCCTTTAACAGTTGGCCTGCTGTGACCTCTCTTGGTCTTTATGTGAATTGGGGGTGACCAGTGGAGGGATGGACCGTGCACAACCCAGAGTGGGACCCTCAGGGTCCTATCCTGGGAAAACTCTCTTCTATCCTAACCCAGCCTGAGCCTCCCTCTCTGGGCCCTCTCTTCTCATGACCTCTAGTGGGTACTCAGCGGAACCACACTTTATGGGCTGTCATAATCTATATATTCTTTAGCGTTTATTCCCATTAAAATAAATAAATAAATATACACCCTAATACATATTAAGAAATAAAAATATGAATACATACTTCATGGGCACTAGAATTCATGGTTTTCATGGATCACTTATAAAGACACACGAGGATAAATATAATACAGTATAAAAAGCATAAAAAAGCATAAAGATAAAATTATAAATACTTCAAGGGCACTAGAAGATATATATATATATTTTTCTGTAATTATCTATAAAAACAGAAAGAGATGATTGTGAAAAACATACAGAAAAAGAACTGAATATACATAAATATACTATAAATATAAATACATATGAGGCACTAGAGGGTTTTAAGAGTCATAAAGGATTAAAAAACATTATTTATGACTACTTAGAGCACATTTGAGGGATGCATTATTTTTTTGATACATGCAGACTGAGCAGCTGCATTTTTCAAATTGAAAGAGGCAAAGAGCATCGTTTAAATTTGAAAAAAGCAACGAAAAAAATTTTCTATATAAAAAAAGCAACATGCATCGATTTAAAATATAAGAATAAAAATAAAAAATAAAAATGCAACGTACATAATTCCAATTTGAAAATGCATCGTGTGCCTGTTTGGTTTGAATATTGTATTGGTTTGAAGGGATTGGTGGAAGGCGTGTCAGTGACGTCATCGACTGGCTTTGATATACCTAACGGAACGCAGTTTGAATCAGAAGGATTGTTGGACTGCTTGCAGTAACATCTTGGTTGGTCATCTAGTAAAACGGTTACTTTGTATCTCGAGATAAAACAGAGAATTTAAAAGTTCAAGCCTGCCTGAAGAAGATACATCAAAGTATCGAAACGTCGCGATATAGGCTTGAACACAGAAACATTTATTTTTCTAAAAGAAAAATATATTTTTGTTTTTTCCATTATTTGAAATTTTATTTTGATCTTTTCCCTTTTATCCCTTTCTTTTGATTTTCATATATAATCACACATCTAGTGTTGGTTCATTTCATACTGTTTTAAAAAAAACACAACGAAATCCAAAGAAGGTTGTTTCATCTCTTTATTGTTAAAAAAAAAGCACAAGAAAATCCAAAAAAAAGTTTAAAAAAAGAAAAAAATACAAAAAAACATATTTCTTTTAAACTTTAAGAAATAGAAAAAAGATTAAAACAATATACAGTTGTGGATCTGATCGTTCAGTAAATTAAGGATGGTGTTCATCTTTCAGAACAAGGGTCGTTTCACGACCCCTCGAGCGCGTTTGGTCCCTCACAGAGATAGCAGGGATTTCCCCAGACGGGGACGATTTATGAGGGACGATTATTTTGTCGAGCGATCTCGTGACTTCCCATACGAGGTCGTCGGACACGAAGAATCACTCACGGGTTACAGTAACAGAGTACAGAATGAAACTCGATCGGAGAATACTGTAAATCCTTTCCGTCGTCAGTCACGTGATCGACGCCCTTTAAATCGGGGTTTTAAACCCAAACGAAAGAGAGTGACTTTTGGGGAAAATAGGATTATTTACCCCACTGAGGAGAATAGATGTACTGACCAGAGATACAGAAACACACAATATTCTCCTCGTAATGTAGAGAAGAACAGGAGACGTGAGAATGGCCAGTTTGCACAAAATTATGCTCACCAGAAAAAAAGAATGGGCCAAAAAACTCACTTTGATTCACAGAAAAAATCAGAATACTCTCCTGCTTCTCCCACCTTTCGGAGAATCATTAAGAATATGTATCATCTGATCAGATCGGTCCATCACCTCAATAATATTGACACACGGGTAGAAAATAACCAGCCTGTCACTCTGAAAAGGTTAACTGAGCTTCTTAAGAGTGTGATCAAACCCTTTGCCCCCACAATGTCCACAAAAGAATTGCTGGAGGGTAATGCAAAGAACTGGGCGTTTACGACACAGTTGGTATTACAGCAACACTATGAGGATATCATAGAGCACACACTGGGGATCTTACGGGGAGAGACACAGAGAAAAGACTGGTTACACGCTTTTGAGATCGCTGCCAAATGGGCGATGCGAAACTTTGGCAAAAGGATCTCCCAGAGGGCAATTCGGCAGGCCGAAACTTTGGTCCTGACCGAGTTGCGTTCTGGGACTCCATCCGGGTCTAGAGTACCATCGAATTCTGAAACCAGTAGCAACAGAACATTTGCTCAGGTGGTTAGTGGTGCAGATCAAGCCTCGGTTCAGCAGGGGACAGAAACGGTCAACACAGGGGTTGTCAGACCTAAAACAGGGGTCACACACATCCAGATACAGACATCGCCCACTTTAATGTCAGGCTGGTCTCCTATGAGGAACGACTGGCTTTTGGGAGATGATTTTCCACCTCTGAACCCTCCTGTACAGGCCCCTATACAGTCTCCTAAGGGGAAGAGAACAGAAAAGAAAAAACACCTGACAGAACAGAGACAAAAAACCCCACCAGTCTTTATAGAACAAGCA
Organism: Barbus barbus; assembly: GCF_936440315.1. Lineage (NCBI taxonomy): Eukaryota > Metazoa > Chordata > Actinopteri > Cypriniformes > Cyprinidae > Barbus > Barbus barbus. The sequence continues at coordinate 12,696 of NW_027636795.1, read as the reverse complement.
GAGAAAAATCTCTTAGTGAGTTTTGACGATGATGATGATGAGGAGGAGGATCAGTTAACTCCTGCACAGGGAGATAGACTGGAGGATTTAGATGAGATTACGGGTCATCTGTCACAGGAACTTTTCTCTCCTTTTGCCCCCTCGGAGGCTGAGGCCCCGATAACCACTGGCCTGCCTTCTCTGGTCCCCATTGTAGCCAGTACGGTGTATGCAGTAAATCCTCTAACGGACACAGCTGAGAGTGCCCAGATCTTCCAAAATCCGTCAGGGTCCCCAAATCTCTCAGACTTTGATTTCTCAGTATATTCTGTGACATCTCTCCAACCAGGGACTCCTCAGGGGACAGAGAGGGGGGAAACTTCCAAAAAAATGGAAAAAATTATCTCTGAAACAGAAAAAAACAGACAAGCAGAGAAAATGAGTAAAACAATTGAAATCTCTGTAGCCGACATTCAAGGTCAAAGGTCACCACATAAGCCGTACACGCACCTTAGAACTAACAAGAAGTTCAACGAGTGGAAACTGGCACTCAAAGAGAAACACGTGATCATCGGGGACTCTAATTTGAGCAGGATTCCCGCTTTTGACATTCCAGATTTACAGATTGACAGTTTTCCAGGGGCTAAATTGCAGCACGCTGCCAATCTGATAGAAAAAGCTACAGTAGAGACAAAAGTAGAAAAAATAGTCTTGGCGTTTGGCCTGAATAACCGCACACAGAGATTACGCATCTCAGCGATGAGAGAGTGTGCCAGATTGGATCAGATGGCACAAGAGAGACTACCAGAGGCCCAGCTGTGGATCCCCCTGATCAATATCCCCCAATCTCTCCCAGAAGGAGAAAAAATATTTTTAGATGAATTGAACAATTACATAGAGGAAAATTATTCCTTCATCCCCCTCCTGCCAGAGGAACAGTTTCAGGTAGAGAGTGACGGCCTGCACTGGACTGCAGAGACAGCCAGGAACATGTTGGAGCACTGGGCACGATATTTAAACTTGTAGTGAGTGAACACCCGAGAAAGGGTGCCCATAGGCTTGTTGTGAATCTTTCCAAACATTTTAGTGTCTCTCCCTCACAGTCATCCCTGCTCATGAAAGGCCTCACATTTATTCCGTCTGTCCAAAAAATGAAAGACTTCAAACATCAGCTTAGACTAGATTTACAAAAATTTCATAGAAGAATAAAATTAGAGGTTTTCTTTGAGGGCAAAAAGACTAAAAAACAAAGATTACCTTTCACACACAATTCGGATTGGACTCCAGCCTTGAGCAGACTTCCCAAGCAAGTAGGCCAGCTGATCACAGCTGATGAGTATGCCTTTAAAAATCTGAATTGGAGCTTGAAACCAAGGCCCAACCTCCAGAGAGAGGAACTGAGAGCCTTGAACACACTAAAAAACCTCAGAGAAATTGTTATTAAACCTGCTGACAAGGGAAATGCCATTGTCATCATGGATAGAGAGCAATATGTCTGGGAGGGAGAGAGACAATTAAACATCAGTGACCACTACAAACCGTTAGAAAAACCCATTTATTCTGAAACCATGAAACAGGTTAGAAAAATCTTAGAACAGATGTATGACAAGGGTATCATTAACTCAAAACAGAGGGAATATTTAAGTGGCAGTGGCACTCCTCGAATGAGAAGATTTTATTTATTGCCAAAGATTCACAAGGAACCTGAAAAATGGAGTATTCCACACGAGATTCCACCCGGCAGACCCATAGTGTCCGATTGCAACAGTGAAACTTATCAGACAGCTGAGTACATCGAGTATTTTCTGAACCCCATCTCTCAGAAACACCCGAGCTATTTGAAGGACACTTATGATTTCATCCAGAAAGTTAAAGATATCAGTATTCCCAGAGGAGCCTTTTTATTCACCATAGATATTGATAGCCTATATACGAACATAGAAACTGAAGCAGGCCTCCAGGCAGTCCAGGAGTGCATGCTTCAATATCCAGACCCAAAAAGGCCTGATGATTATATTTTAAAATTATTAAATATTAACCTAACTAAAAATGATTTTGAATTTAATTCTAAATATTATTTGCAAGTTAAAGGCACAGCCATGGGCAAAAAGTTTGCCCCCTCCTACGCGAACATCTTCATGGCGAGATGGGAACAATCGGCTCTGGGTTCGTGCACAAAAAGGCCTCTACATTACTTTAGATTTCTGGATGATATATGGGGAGTGTGGTCTTACTCCATGGATGATTTTAAGGACTTTGCAGAACACCTGAATACCCATCAGAGATCTATAACAATTAAATATACAATTGACCCCACCGAGGTCAACTTTCTAGATGTGGTGTCATATAAGGGACAGAAATTCGAAGAGACAGGACAGCTAGACTTTAAAGTGTATTTCAAAGAAACGGACACGCATTCCTTACTGCACAAACACAGCTTCCATCCTAAACATACATTTAAAGGGATAGTAAAATCCCAGTTACTCAGATTTCACAGGATATGCACAGAACATTCCTGCTTTATGGAAGCAACAAAAATTCTGTTCAGGGCCCTGAGGGACAGAGGATACTCAAGGTCCTTCTTAAGAAGGGCCCTGAAGACCTTTCTCCTCCCCAGGACTCCAAGGAACCCTACAGAGGGTGGAGAAACAAAAATTATTCCATTAGTGTCCAATTTCTCGTTAATGAGCAAACAATTAAACCGTGCAGCTAAGTCTAACTTTGAAAGGTTCTTTGAAAACACTCCCTTCCTGCAGAAACACAAGCAAATAGCTGCCTATAGGAGAAATACAAATTTATCAGACATTCTAGTGAATAGCATACTCAGACCTATGGCACCGCAGAACAAAAAGTTAATCTGTAAATACTTTGATCATAAAAAATGGGTATTCAATCGTTCAACAAAACAAGTCCTTCAAGTCCCACAGCAACTCACTCCAGTAACAGAGAACTGTATTTATTTAATTTATTGTGCAAAGTGTTCCAAACAATATGTAGGCCAGACAAAAAATGCTTTAAGGGTCCGAGTCTATCAGCACACACACAACATAAAAAATAAAATAGAAAAACGTAGACACGTAGTCCAGCACTTTCTTACCCACGGCCTTGAGACCCTCAGGGTGACTGGACTTCAGTCCGACCCATTTTGGTCGCTGTGTGATAGACTGAAATTTGAAAGATTATGGATCATGAGACTTGATACAAAATTTCCAAGAGGTCTTAATGAGACTTAGGAGATCTACCTGACCCTAACCCAAACCTAAACCTAACCGACTAACCATAACACAACCTAAACCTAACCAACTCACCATACCTAAAACCTAAAACCCACCAGACACCCCGGGATTCATACCTTGGATTTTACAGACCCATCCTGCACAAACCTAAACTTAACCAGACCTAAAGCTGAATAGCCCTGGCCTCAATAGCCCTGGCCTCAATAGCCCTATGAACAGCCTTTAACAGTTGGCCTGCTGTGACCTCTCTTGGTCTTTATGTGAATTGGGGGTGACCAGTGGAGGGATGGACCGTGCACAACCCAGAGTGGGACCCTCAGGGTCCTATCCTGGGAAAACTCTCTTCTATCCTAACCCAGCCTGAGCCTCCCTCTCTGGGCCCTCTCTTCTCATGACCTCTAGTGGGTACTCAGCGGAACCACACTTTATGGGCTGTCATAATCTATATATTCTTTAGCGTTTATTCCCATTAAAATAAATAAATAAATATACACCCTAATACATATTAAGAAATAAAAATATGAATACATACTTCATGGGCACTAGAATTCATGGTTTTCATGGATCACTTATAAAGACACACGAGGATAAATATAATACAGTATAAAAAGCATAAAAAAGCATAAAGATAAAATTATAAATACTTCAAGGGCACTAGAAGATATATATATATATTTTTCTGTAATTATCTATAAAAACAGAAAGAGATGATTGTGAAAAACATACAGAAAAAGAACTGAATATACATAAATATACTATAAATATAAATACATATGAGGCACTAGAGGGTTTTAAGAGTCATAAAGGATTAAAAAACATTATTTATGACTACTTAGAGCACATTTGAGGGATGCATTATTTTTTTGATACATGCAGACTGAGCAGCTGCATTTTTCAAATTGAAAGAGGCAAAGAGCATCGTTTAAATTTGAAAAAAGCAACGAAAAAAATTTTCTATATAAAAAAAAGCAACATGCATCGATTTAAAATATAAGAATAAAAATAAAAAATAAAAATGCAACGTACATAATTCCAATTTGAAAATGCATCGTGTGCCTGTTTGGTTTGAATATTGTATTGGTTTGAAGGGATTGGTGGAAGGCGTGTCAGTGACGTCATCGACTGGCTTTGATATACCTAACGGAACGCAGTTTGAATCAGAAGGATTGTTGGACTGCTTGCAGTAACATCTTGGTTGGTCATCTAGTAAAACGGTTACTTTGTATCTCGAGATAAAACAGAGAATTTAAAAGTTCAAGCCTGCCTGAAGAAGATACATCAAAGTATCGAAACGTCGCGATATAGGCTTGAACACAGAAACATTTATTTTTCTAAAAGAAAAATATATTTTTGTTTTTTCCATTATTTGAAATTTTATTTTGATCTTTTCCCTTTTATCCCTTTCTTTTGATTTTCATATATAATCACACATCTAGTGTTGGTTCATTTCATACTGTTTTTAAAAAAAACACAACGAAATCCAAAGAAGGTTGTTTCATCTCTTTATTGTTAAAAAAAAGCACAAGAAAATCCAAAAAAAAGTTTAAAAAAGAAAAAAATACAAAAAAACATATTTCTTTTAAACTTTAAGAAATAGAAAAAAGATTAAAACAATATACAGTTGTGGATCTGATCGTTCAGTAAATTAAGGATGGTGTTCATCTTTCAGAACAAGGGTCGTTTCACGACCCCTCGAGCGCGTTTGGTCCCTCACAGAGATAGCAGGGATTTCCCCAGACGGGGACGATTTATGAGGGACGATTATTTTGTCGAGCGATCTCGTGACTTCCCATACGAGGTCGTCGGACACGAAGAATCACTCACGGGTTACAGTAACAGAGTACAGAATGAAACTCGATCGGAGAATACTGTAAATCCTTTCCGTCGTCAGTCACGTGATCGACGCCCTTTAAATCGGGGTTTTAAACCCAAACGAAAGAGAGTGACTTTTGGGGAAAATAGGATTATTTACCCCACTGAGGAGAATAGATGTACTGACCAGAGATACAGAAACACACAATATTCTCCTCGTAATGTAGAGAAGAACAGGAGACGTGAGAATGGCCAGTTTGCACAAAATTATGCTCACCAGAAAAAAAGAATGGGCCAAAAAACTCACTTTGATTCACAGAAAAAATCAGAATACTCTCCTGCTTCTCCCACCTTTCGGAGAATCATTAAGAATATGTATCATCTGATCAGATCGGTCCATCACCTCAGTAATATTGACACACGGGTAGAAAATAACCAGCCTGTCACTCTGAAAAGGTTAACTGAGCTTCTTAAGAGTGTGATCAAACCCTTTGCCCCCACAATGTCCACAAAAGAATTGCTGGAGGGTAATGCAAAGAACTGGGCGTTTACGACACAGTTGGTATTACAGCAACACTATGAGGATATCATAGAGCACACACTGGGGATCTTACGGGGAGAGACACAGAGAAAAGACTGGTTACACGCTTTTGAGATCGCTGCCAAATGGGCGATGCGAAACTTTGGCAAAAGGATCTCCCAGAGGGCAATTCGGCAGGCCGAAACTTTGGTCCTGACCGAGTTGCGTTCTGGGACTCCATCCGGGTCTAGAGTACCATCGAATTCTGAAACCAGTAGCAACAGAACATTTGCTCAGGTGGTTAGTGGTGCAGATCAAGCCTCGGTTCAGCAGGGGACAGAAACGGTCAACACAGGGGTTGTCAGACCTAAAACAGGGGTCACACACATCCAGATACAGACATCGCCCACTTTAATGTCAGGCTGGTCTCCTATGAGGAACGACTGGCTTTTGGGAGATGATTTTCCACCTCTGAACCCTCCTGTACAGGCCCCTATACAGTCTCCTAAGGGGAAGAGAACAGAAAAGAAAAAACACCTGACAGAACAGAGACAAAAAACCCCACCAGTCTTTATAGAACAAGCAGAGAAAAATCTCTTAGTGAGTTTTGACGATGATGATGATGAGGAGGAGGATCAGTTAACTCCTGCACAGGGAGATAGACTGGAGGATTTAGATGAGATTACGGGTCATCTGTCACAGGAACTTTTCTCTCCTTTTGCCCCCTCGGAGGCTGAGGCCCCGATAACCACTGGCCTGCCTTCTCTGGTCCCCATTGTAGCCAGTACGGTGTATGCAGTAAATCCTCTAACGGACACAGCTGAGAGTGCCCAGATCTTCCAAAATCCGTCAGGGTCCCCAAATCTCTCAGACTTTGATTTCTCAGTATATTCTGTGACATCTCTCCAACCAGGGACTCCTCAGGGGACAGAGAGGGGGGAAACTTCCAAAAAAATGGAAAAAATTATCTCTGAAACAGAAAAAAACAGACAAGCAGAGAAAATGAGTAAAACAATTGAAATCTCTGTAGCCGACATTCAAGGTCAAAGGTCACCACATAAGCCGTACACGCACCTTAGAACTAACAAGAAGTTCAACGAGTGGAAACTGGCACTCAAAGAGAAACACGTGATCATCGGGGACTCTAATTTGAGCAGGATTCCCGCTTTTGACATTCCAGATTTACAGATTGACAGTTTTCCAGGGGCTAAATTGCAGCACGCTGCCAATCTGATAGAAAAAGCTACAGTAGAGACAAAAGTAGAAAAAATAGTCTTGGCGTTTGGCCTGAATAACCGCACACAGAGATTACGCATCTCAGCGATGAGAGAGTGTGCCAGATTGGATCAGATGGCACAAGAGAGACTACCAGAGGCCCAGCTGTGGATCCCCCTGATCAATATCCCCCAATCTCTCCCAGAAGGAGAAAAAATATTTTTAGATGAATTGAACAATTACATAGAGGAAAATTATTCCTTCATCCCCCTCCTGCCAGAGGAACAGTTTCAGGTAGAGAGTGACGGCCTGCACTGGACTGCAGAGACAGCCAGGAACATGTTGGAGCACTGGGCACGATATTTAAACTTGTAGTGAGTGAACACCCGAGAAAGGGTGCCCATAGGCTTGTTGTGAATCTTTCCAAACATTTTAGTGTCTCTCCCTCACAGTCATCCCTGCTCATGAAAGGCCTCACATTTATTCCGTCTGTCCAAAAAATGAAAGACTTCAAACATCAGCTTAGACTAGATTTACAAAAATTTCATAGAAGAATAAAATTAGAGGTTTTCTTTGAGGGCAAAAAGACTAAAAAACAAAGATTACCTTTCACACACAATTCGGATTGGACTCCAGCCTTGAGCAGACTTCCCAAGCAAGTAGGCCAGCTGATCACAGCTGATGAGTATGCCTTTAAAAATCTGAATTGGAGCTTGAAACCAAGGCCCAACCTCCAGAGAGAGGAACTGAGAGCCTTGAACACACTAAAAAACCTCAGAGAAATTGTTATTAAACCTGCTGACAAGGGAAATGCCATTGTCATCATGGATAGAGAGCAATATGTCTGGGAGGGAGAGAGACAATTAAACATCAGTGACCACTACAAACCGTTAGAAAAACCCATTTATTCTGAAACCATGAAACAGGTTAGAAAAATCTTAGAACAGATGTATGACAAGGGTATCATTAACTCAAAACAGAGGGAATATTTAAGTGGCAGTGGCACTCCTCGAATGAGAAGATTTTATTTATTGCCAAAGATTCACAAGGAACCTGAAAAATGGAGTATTCCACACGAGATTCCACCCGGCAGACCCATAGTGTCCGATTGCAACAGTGAAACTTATCAGACAGCTGAGTACATCGAGTATTTTCTGAACCCCATCTCTCAGAAACACCCGAGCTATTTGAAGGACACTTATGATTTCATCCAGAAAGTTAAAGATATCAGTATTCCCAGAGGAGCCTTTTTATTCACCATAGATATTGATAGCCTATATACGAACATAGAAACTGAAGCAGGCCTCCAGGCAGTCCAGGAGTGCATGCTTCAATATCCAGACCCAAAAAGGCCTGATGATTATATTTTAAAATTATTAAATATTAACCTAACTAAAAATGATTTTGAATTTAATTCTAAATATTATTTGCAAGTTAAAGGCACAGCCATGGGCAAAAAGTTTGCCCCCTCCTACGCGAACATCTTCATGGCGAGATGGGAACAATCGGCTCTGGGTTCGTGCACAAAAAGGCCTCTACATTACTTTAGATTTCTGGATGATATATGGGGAGTGTGGTCTTACTCCATGGATGATTTTAAGGACTTTGCAGAACACCTGAATACCCATCAGAGATCTATAACAATTAAATATACAATTGACCCCACCGAGGTCAACTTTCTAGATGTGGTGTCATATAAGGGACAGAAATTCGAAGAGACAGGACAGCTAGACTTTAAAGTGTATTTCAAAGAAACGGACACGCATTCCTTACTGCACAAACACAGCTTCCATCCTAAACATACATTTAAAGGGATAGTAAAATCCCAGTTACTCAGATTTCACAGGATATGCACAGAACATTCCTGCTTTATGGAAGCAACAAAAATTCTGTTCAGGGCCCTGAGGGACAGAGGATACTCAAGGTCCTTCTTAAGAAGGGCCCTGAAGACCTTTCTCCTCCCCAGGACTCCAAGGAACCCTACAGAGGGTGGAGAAACAAAAATTATTCCATTAGTGTCCAATTTCTCGTTAATGAGCAAACAATTAAACCGTGCAGCTAAGTCTAACTTTGAAAGGTTCTTTGAAAACACTCCCTTCCTGCAGAAACACAAGCAAATAGCTGCCTATAGGAGAAATACAAATTTATCAGACATTCTAGTGAATAGCATACTCAGACCTATGGCACCGCAGAACAAAAAGTTAATCTGTAAATACTTTGATCATAAAAAATGGGTATTCAATCGTTCAACAAAACAAGTCTTTCAAGTCCCACAGCAACTCACTCCAGTAACAGAGAACTGTATTTATTTAATTTATTGTGCAAAGTGTTCCAAACAATATGTAGGCCAGACAAAAAATGCTTTAAGGGTCCGAGTCTATCAGCACACACACAACATAAAAAATAAAATAGAAAAACGTAGACACGTAGTCCAGCACTTTCTTACCCACGGCCTTGAGACCCTCAGGGTGACTGGACTTCAGTCCGACCCATTTTGGTCGCTGTGTGATAGACTGAAATTTGAAAGATTATGGATCATGAGACTTGATACAAAATTTCCAAGAGGTCTTAATGAGACTTAGGAGATCTACCTGACCCTAACCCAAACCTAAACCTAACCGACTAACCATAACACAACCTAAACCTAACCAACTCACCATACCTAAAACCTAAAACCCACCAGACACCCCGGGATTCATACCTTGGATTTTACAGACCCATCCTGCACAAACCTAAACTTAACCAGACCTAAAGCTGAATAGCCCTGGCCTCAATAGCCCTGGCCTCAATAGCCCTATGAACAGCCTTTAACAGTTGGCCTGCTGTGACCTCTCTTGGTCTTTATGTGAATTGGGGGTGACCAGTGGAGGGATGGACCGTGCACAACCCAGAGTGGGACCCTCAGGGTCCTATCCTGGGAAAACTCTCTTCTATCCTAACCCTAACCCTAACCCTAACCTAATTTAGCAGACGCTTTTATCCAAAGCGACTTACATTGCAATCAAGTTACAGTTTTTACATTTGATCAGCTCTTGCTTTCCCTGGGAATCGAACCCATGATCTTGGCGTTGCTAGCGCCATGCACTACTATTTGAGCTACAGGAAAGCAAAGTAATTAGCAAGATTTTAAAATCTATACAATGTTTAATAGGGAGCCAGTGCAGTGTTGACAGAAACGGGCTAATATGGTCATACTTCCTGGTTCTAGTAAGGACTCTAGCTGCTGCATTTTGGACCAGCTGTAGTTTGTTGATCAAGCGTGCAGAACAACCACCCAGTAAAGCATTACAATAGTCTAACCTTGAGGTCATAAATGCATAAATTAGAATTTCTGCATTTGACATTGAGAGCATAGGTCTCAATTTAAATGTGTTTTTGAGATGGAAAAACGCAGATTTACAGATTCTAGAAACATGGCTTTTAAATGAAAGATTGCTATCAAACAGCACACCTAGGTTCCTAACTGATGAAGAAGAAATGACAGAGCAGCCGTCAAGTGTTCGATAGTGTTCTAGGTTATTACATGTAGGGTTTTTAGGTCCGATAATTAACACCTCTGTTTTTTCAGAATTTAGCAGTAAGAAGTTACTCGTCATCCAGTTTTTTATATCGACTATGCATTTCGTTAGTTTCTTAATTCGGTGTGTTTTACTGGGCCGCGAAGAAATATAGAGCTGAGTATCATCAGCATAACAGTGAAAGCTAACACCATGTCTCCTGATAATATCTCCCAAGGGTAACATGTAAAGCGTGAAAAGTAACGGCCCTAGTACTGAGCCTTGAGGTCTATTCAAAAGAATCTTGTGGTCGATAGCGTTGAATGCAGCGCTAAGATCCAGTAGCACTAATAAAGAGATACAACCACGATCAGATGAAAGAAGCAGGTCATTTGTAACTCTAATGAGAGCAGTCTCAGTACTATGATACAGTCTAAATCCTGACTGGAATTCCTCACAGATACCATTTTTCTCTAAGAAGGAATATAATTCTGAGGATACTACCTTTTCTAGTATCTTTGACAGAAAAGGGAGATTTGAGATCGGTCTGTAATTAACTAGATCTTTGGGGCCAAGTTGTGGTTTTTTAATGAGAGGCTTAATAACAGCCAATTTAAAGGTTTTGGAGACCTATCCTAATGACAATGATGAATTAATAATAGCCAAAAGAGGATCTATGACTTCTGGAAGCAGCTCTTTTAGTAGTTTAGATGGAATAGGTCTAACATTCATGTTGTTGGTTTAGATGATTTAACAAGTTTATACAATTCTTCTTCTCCTATAGTAGAGAATGAGTGAAATTGTTCCTCAGGGGATCTATAGTGCATCTGATGTTATACTGTAGCTGACGGCTGCATGGTTACAATTTTATCTCTGATAGTATCGATCTTGGAAGTAAAGTAGTTCATAAAGTCATTACTGCTGTGCTCTTGGGGAATGCCAACACCTGTTGATGCTTTATTTTTCGTTAATTTAGTGACTGTATAAATACTGAAAAAAATTGTTTTCTTCTAGAAGAGACAAAAAGTAATCAGATCTAGCAGTTTTTAAAGCTTTTCTGTAGGATAGGGTATTTTTCCGCCAAGCTATAAGAAATACCTCTAGTTTTGTTTTCCTCCAGCTGCGGTCAATTTTCTGGGCTGCTCTCTTTATGGTGCAAGTGTGCACATTATATTAGCATTAATATTAATATTAGTCAAATGTTTTATGACAGAAATGTTAAATGACCGACAGCTATTGTGATGCAAACTTGAATTTATTTATTGAAAAAAGATTCCAAATATGGCCATTTTGAGAGAGAGAGACAGAGAGTGAGAGAGAGAGAGAGAGAGAGAGATGTGTGAATTGTCTGCCTCTGTGCCTCAGACAATGAAGTTTTTTTACTTAAAAAACTGAGATTTTACCCCCTCCTTGCTGGGAAATATAATGTAGCGATTCAGTATCAATTAGTAAAAGTCGCGTGGCAGCACTGACTAGAAGTTTATGAGCTTCTGAATTTTACTTTTGGAACAGAGTGATCTATAATATTTTACTGTGTGTGAATGGTGTGTGTGTGTGTGTGTGTGTGTGCAGGGGCGGTGCCAGACAATTTTCAGGTGCTGAGGGGGTGCTAGATCAATGACAGGGGGAGCTGGGCAATTAATAGTAAATATGACCAAAACATGTTGTTATTATTATTTTTAATATATGAATAATAATATCACTATATAGGCGCATTTCAAATGTTTATGAGGAGTGGGAATATTATCACTCTTAGTCTATGACATGGGGGCGCCCGCGCAATAATTTTATTTATGTATTTTTTTCCCCTGCGGAATGAGCTTAAAATACTCCGTCATTTTTGGATGTGCGTTCTGTCATCTCATGCAGTCTCCGTGAATGGAGCGCATCACAATAATGAACCAGCTCACAGACATAAGAAATAAATTTGCAGAAAGCTGAAAACCAGTTTAAAATTTTTTTTAAAATCTTCTCTGATTATGTAGAATAGGTGCATTTAGATTTTTTTAATAGTAATAAAAATAATTTAGTTCAGTTAGAGAACAGACACTACATTTCAACAGCTCAATGCAGCACAACGAACGAATACAGTCACGCATCACAGATCAGATTTAATTTATCACGTGAGGAGAGTGAGTCGAGCTGACTTACAAGAAGAGTGAGGTGAGACAGACGATGGCAAGAGAGTTTCAAAACCAAATGCAAAAGCGCCTGTTTTAAAAATATTTTGGATTTTGAAAAGCCTGTTGACCTGCCATTTAGCCTAAGGTGATATTGGAATTTTTATTTTTATTTTATTTTTTATTTTTTTTACATTCGTTTCTCATTTATTTGTTTCCACAGTATTTGCGGATTTTTACTTTATTTAAACTGTGATTTTTTCCCCCCCATTATTTTACATCAAGGTATGCAGTCCGTGCCTCCAAACGTTCTTAAT
>NW_027636796.1:0-85000 GCF_936440315.1 Barbus barbus | reverse complement strand
CAGATGATTTTATTTTAAAACTACTAGAAATTAATTTGACTAAAAACGATTTTGAATTTGGCTCTAAATTTTATTTACAAACTAAGGGGACGGCCATGGGCAAGAAGTTCGCCCCTTCTTACGCCAATATCTATATGGCCCATTGGGAACAAACTGCGGTGTCCTCTTTTCATCTCCAGCCCTTCTCGTATTTTAGATTTTTGGATGACATCTGGGGCATCTGGACATACGGTAAGGAGGAGTTTATTGAATTTGCTGATCATCTGAACCGTCATCAAAAATCCATCAGGATAAAATACGAAATTGATGAAAATTCAGTTAACTTTCTTGATGTCATCACCTACAAAGGACCCAAATTTGAAATGACCAATCAGTTGGACTACAAAGTGTATTTTAAGCCCACAGACACTCACTCATTATTACACAGAGCCAGTTACCACCCTAAGCATACTTTTAAAGGAATTCTTAAATCACAGCTTCTTCGCTTTCATAGAATATGCTCACAAACATCTGAGTTTAAGATTGCTGTAGGAATCCTCTTTAAAGCTTTGAAGAAGCGAGGGTACTCGAGAAGCTATTTGAGGAGTGTGCTTAGGGCCTTCACTAACTTTGTGACTAATCCAACCAAGGAAACACAGATTAGAAACAAAATCATACCATTAGTTTCCTTCTATTCACAACAAAGTACTCAATTAAATAGAGCAACCAAGGAAAATTTCACCAAATTCATGGAACCAACTAAATTTCTGACCAAACATAGACCGATAGCGGCTTACAAACGAAACAAGAACTTATTGGATACCTTGGTTTCTAGTAAAATCACAACATCCTGTAAAGTGAGTAAATCTGGGGTTTATAAGCACTTTGTGGGCAAAAGAATGGTCCAGAATAAAACCAACAAACAACTCTTCCAAGTGCAGAGAAACATGTCAGCACATGTCTCAAACTGTGTCTATCTCATATCTTGTTCCAAATGCCACAAACAATATGTGGGGCAGACAAAGAACCAATTGTTACTTAGAATCTATCAGCATTCGTATAACATTCGTAATAAAATTGAAAAGAGACGATATGTAGTTAGACACTTTTTAATACATGGCCTAGATGCCCTCAGAGTTTCAGGATTGGAGTCGAACCCCTTTTGGACGCTCTCGGAGAGGCTCAGGGCGGAGAGGGTCTGGATTAAAAAATTGGACTCTCTCTACCCCAGAGGCCTCAACGAAGCGTAACCTTACTGTCCATCTTTCTATTTTAATAATTTTTATGGTTATTTTTCTTCTAAGTCTGGTTTTTCCCTTTTTTTTCTTTTGGTCAGTGTGTTGGAGACCTTAGAGTCTGTGTCTCTTATCTTTAAAATCACACAATAATGATAAGAATTCTTATGGAGTTCAGGTGTGTCTGCTGGCATGACCCAGCAGGCCCCAAGTAACACCCTGATTATTAATCGTGTACCCATTCTCCTCCTAAATCTTAAGTCCCAAAATGTTATGCATGTAACCCATCACACCTGACACCTAAAGACACCCTATTTTATGGTGTACACCCCCATACACCTAACACCTAAAGCCACTGGAATTGACGAAACTTATCATCCCAAATCTTACACCTAGATTTAGTGGACCTAATGGATTCACCCACCCCAAACCTGACACCTAGAGTTGGTAGACCTAATGAATTCACCCACCTCAAACCTGACACCTAGAGTTGATAGACCTAATGAATTCACCCACCTCAAACCTTACACCTAGAGATGGTAGACCTAATGAATTCACCCACCTCAAACCTTACACCTAGAGATGGTAGACCTTGGGCGAATACCCCTGGCAGGAGAACACCTGATTGGGGTGCACCTGGTTGGCGTGCACCTTGATTTTGCAGCCCTTGGGTGGTGGGCCCTCGGCGCCCCAGCCCTGACACGGTGAACCCTTGGTGTTGTGGCCCTGTTTTGCTAATTACATTGATTTTGTACATTTAATTAACTCAAGAAAAAGTAATCTGTTTAGTAACAACAATTTCAGTCTTTAAAATATAATACAGGGGTCAAAAGGTCATGGGGTAGATAGAGATGCACAATATAACGTTTTACCACTTGATGGACATGTGGGGACTTGTGAGAGTTAATAGAATATATTACTTAATCATGATTGCTTAAATTGCACTAATAAATATATTACTGATTTTTTATCATGATGGTTTTAAATACATAAATATACATATACACAATATTAAAACAACATCAGACCAATAAATATACACCTGTTTGGAGGAGATACAGGACACAGACTCTATGAGACAACATTTAGAACAATGGGAACAAATAAAACATGTGGAGGTGCTGTTGGAGGGGGTTCTTTTTTGGAGTTGGGACTGAAGCGGGCCTTTGAAATGTGTGCCAGTGCCTAACCGAGATCAGACCTGTTCGGATTTCTGGATTCTTAGATACCTAACTCAAGCCAGAGCCACGTCTTGGCACTTCAGGACCACTTTGAGAAGGATTTCTTAACATCAGCAATCTTCTACAGTATTTAACTCCACATTCATACTGACTATTATAATTTAATACACAGAAGACATTGAATAACACCACATTGAAACATCAGTGAATTGAAATACTCTTAAATATGCCTTAAACTTAAATATTCATTCACTTTTTGTCTGTTTTAAGGCATATTTGTTATAAGATCATGATTTCACGATGGATTTTCAACTATTTATATTTATTTATAATGGACAGACAAGGATTGATTGATTTGCATATGCTGTGACGCAGCAAGAAATTCTAGGACACTTTTTAGTGTTTTCCAAAAGGGAAACTTTGTTGGTTCGACGCCAAATGCACTTCAAAAAATTCTTATATTTGTTATCTTACAATATTTGGAAGTCTGGAGTGTTTTGATGAAGGAGCTCGCGAGTTATTTACAAACAAACATTACTTTGGCGTCAAAAACACGATAAACAAAATCCTACAGGGTTAGGAAAGGATGGGGGGACAGATAAAAGTCTTTGAGAAACAATGGGAGGATTGTTTGACCCAAAGCTGATCATTTTCATGTTTTATTTGCGAGTTTTCTTCATTAAATTGACTGTATATGTGCTCTGAATGAGGATGACGTCAGAAGCCGCCGCCCTCTGTGACAGCGTAACAGAGAGGCGGACACAGACAGTCATTTGCTCACTTGCACTCGAGATAGCAGTTACTCTAGCTTACATCTGATACATTCTAGCCTGACGACGTTACAGCAATAGCCTGAAGAAGAAGTTGTATACTTCGAAACGTCGCGATTTGCAATTAACGTCGTTATTTCGAAGAATCCATTCACTTTGTAACAAAGAAACACTGTAATGGCGAGAGTAGGAGAGAGATACAGACAAACACCGAGGCTGCGCGTGAGATTCGCGTCTTTTCCATCTGACGAAGAACCGCGTTACACCTCAAGAAACCCAACAGCACGTCTACGTGCTACTAGCCCACGTCGGGAGGGATGGAGGGAGAGAGGGGAATCCTTTTTCCGCGACGAGAATAACCGTCCACGTCTCTCGTACGACGCTAATCATAAACAAACAGCCCGTGTACGGGCTCACCGACATGACCGCTGGAATAATGACGATTATCAAATTGATTATCGTTATTATGATCCAAATAATTACACCACTCAGACAAACAAATGGTCTTATGAAAATGACACAATTCCACGAGGCAGAGAAACTCGTAGGACAAACTCAAGGGGGGAAATAAGGGAAAACAGATATTTTCCAAACAAACAGATCGATTATTTTCCTGACAACCGAGAGTTTGTAAATTCTAAATACAAAAGACAACAAACATACAGAGAGGCTTTAGACGATAGAAAAATCAGATCTTTGCCCAGACAAAATTCACACGCACCACTCTCTTATGACCATTTTGAAGATGATTTTCCAAAAAGAAAACCCAAGAGAAAAAACAAGAAGAGGGTGCGCAGTCGATTCATGATGGAAGAGAGAGGAGGAGAATTCTATGGGGAGGATGAAATCGAATGTGACTCGTATGTTCAAGAAGAAGAAGATGAGAGACGCAATTTACAATCTGCCCGTCCCCATACATATAGTCAAAGAGACACACATATCGAATCCTCCCACTCCTCTTCCAACAGGGGACATAACACAATCTCGGATGCTTACCAAGCTGGCAGAGACATCAGAACCGAACAACCACCCGAGAGAGTGGAAAGACAAAGGGATAGAGTTTACCGTCCGTTCCCCAAGAAAAGACAGAAAGATAGGGGGGGACCTCAGAGATATTTTCAAGAACAAACTAACATTAAATCAAATTACACTCCAGCTTCACCCAGGTTGAGGACGGCCATGAAACTTATGTATGATTTGATAAGGCTGGTCCATCACCTAGAGAAGGTCACAACCAAAGTAACTAACAACAGTCCAGTGACCTTCAAAAGACTGACTAAATTGTTGACCAATTCCATTAAACCAGCAATGCCTAACGACACGGTGAAAAAGTTGTTAGAGGACAATGCACAAAAATGGTCAACAAATGCTCAGGTCATTTTGGAGGAACACTACGAGAAACTGATTGATAGTACGCTGGTGGAACTAAAAGAGCGTACAGACCAAGCCCATTGGTTCCAAGCCTTTCAGACGGCCACCAATTGGGCCACAAAGAACTTTGGGAGGAGAATTAACTCTGAAGTTTTTGAGAGAGCCGAGGCTCTATTCACGGCAGAGACTTGTAACGAGTACGATAGAAAACAACAGGAGAAAGATCAGAGACAAGCTACCAAAATAGAACCTCCCAAAGCTCTCTTGGTCGAACCAGACATGCACACACACGCACCTTTGGTTGTCAGACCCAAAAAAGATACTTCTCACATACATGTAGAGGTACAGACATCACCTAGAAGGTGGGAGGATGTAAGAACTCCATCCAGTCCCCCACCTAATAGGTCTGACTGGTCGTTTGATCAGGAGTTTCCCCCTCTGGTGCCCAAACCGGGCATACAGCCCACCCCAGCCTTACCTCAAAGATCTCCACTGCAACGTGCAAGACGCAGAATTCTTGCAGAGGAGATTGATGTGGATCAGGAACCTCAAGATCTGGCCACAGACATGGCCACAGAGGTTACTGATACACAAGAGGTTACGAAAAGGACATTTACGGAGGATTTTAATGAGGAACAGCTGAAACGTTATAAGGAGATTACTGACATTTTGGTTCAGGAAGGAATTTTGAAAAGAGACGAAAAAATTGTCGTTTCAGAAGAACCAAAACGTACACATACTGAGGCTGGTCCGAGCACGTCTAACGTTGTTCCCAGCACATCTAAGGTTGAAGAGACTAAAAAGTCACTCCCTTCTTCTTCTTCTTCTTCTAGAATTCAGAGCCTTCCTCTTTTTTCTTCTGATGATTCTCTGGACTATCAAATTTCTGAGTATTCTGTTAGCTCTTTAGCACGTATCACACCCACAAAGGTGGTGGAAAAGGAAGAGGGACAGAAGATTGTTATGCGACCCATAGAAGAGGAACGCACAACCCAATCACTGCAGATAGAACAAACACCTCAGAAGCAAATCACAATAATAGCTCCACCGACACCAAAATCGGTCGGCAGACCATACCGTCACATAAACACAGACCGTAAACAAATTGACTGGAGCCTGAACCTAAAGAAAAGGTATGTGATAATCGGGGATTCTAACGTTTCCAGGATCCCGGCCTTCAACATCTCTGATCTTCAAATAGACAGCTTCCCGGGCGCGAAGTTCCAACACGCGGGCAATCTCATAGAAAAAGCCACAATCGCGATGGAACCGGAAGTGTTGTTGTTGTCGTTTGGATTAAATAACCGATCTCAGAGATGTTTTACTTCAACGAACAAAGAGATACAGAGGGCTTACAGAGTAGCCAGAACCCGATTACCGCATACCGAGATCGTAGTTCCGATGATCAATTATTGTGACTTGCTTCCGATTGATGAACAAAGATACCTTGAGGACATAAACAAGTACATCAAGGACAGTCTCAACTTTCTCCAATTGTTGCCCATTGCCCAGTTTCAGGTCGAAAGCGATAACTTGCACTGGACAGCTGCAACGGGCAGATACATGTTAGAACATTGGGTTCGGTCGCTAAACTTGCCGACGCCGTCAACCCAATAGGTAGTCAAGAAAAACTTATCGTAAATTTGTCCCCGCTCGTCTTGACAACTGGACAGCGGGCGATCTTGAAGAAAGGCCTTTCCTTTGTTATGGTCCCCGATAACGTCAAAACACAAAAATTAGAATTATTGCAGAGCCTACAGGCCTATCATAGGCGTATTAAATTAGACGCCTTTTTTGAAGGCAAAAAAAGTGAGAAAAAAAGAACTCCTTTTACTCATAATTCTGATTGGACACCTGCCTTGTCTAGTTTGCCACCCCAGGTGGTTTCTCTAATTAGAGCAGATCGGTATGCGTATCAACACCTGAATTGGGGCCTTCTAGAAAGACAGAATTTGAGTAAAAGTGAGAGAAAAGCAATTCATGAACTTAAAAACAATTGTGACATCGTTATCAAACCAGCTGACAAGGGTAATGCAGTCGTCATCATGAGTAAAACAGATTATCTTTGGGAAGGAAAAAGGCAACTTTCTGTGACAGAGCACTATTGCTCTCTCACAGAACCAATTTATCCAAAAACCATACTGGAAGTACGAGAAATTTTAAATGAGATGTATGAGAAAAAGATAATTAGTGGGAAACAGAGAGATTACTTGTCTGGTTCTGGTACACCGAGACCAAGAAGATTTTATTTGTTACCAAAAATACACAAAGAACCAGAAAAGTGGAGTACACCACATAAAATACCTCCTGGGAGGCCTATCGTGTCGGATTGCGACAGTGAGACTTATTTTACAGCAGAATATATTGAGTATTTCCTTAGTCCCATTTCGCAACGTCATGGTAGTTACCTAAAAGACACCTATGATTTTATCTCTAAAACAAAAAATCTTATTCTCCCATCTAATTCATTTCTCTTCACCATGGACATCGACAGTTTGTACACCAATATAGAGACCGGAGTCGGTATGGCTGCCGTGAGAGATTGCATGAACAAATATCCTGACGTGAAAAGACCAGATGATTTTATTTTAAAACTACTAGAAATTAATTTGACTAAAAACGATTTTGAATTTGGCTCTAAATTTTATTTACAAACTAAGGGGACGGCCATGGGCAAGAAGTTCGCCCCTTCTTACGCCAATATCTATATGGCCCATTGGGAACAAACTGCGGTGTCCTCTTTTCATCTCCAGCCCTTCTCGTATTTTAGATTTTTGGATGACATCTGGGGCATCTGGACATACGGTAAGGAGGAGTTTATTGAATTTGCTGATCATCTGAACCGTCATCAAAAATCCATCAGGATAAAATACGAAATTGATGAAAATTCAGTTAACTTTCTTGATGTCATCACCTACAAAGGACCCAAATTTGAAATGACCAATCAGTTGGACTACAAAGTGTATTTTAAGCCCACAGACACTCACTCATTATTACACAGAGCCAGTTACCACCCTAAGCATACTTTTAAAGGAATTCTTAAATCACAGCTTCTTCGCTTTCATAGAATATGCTCACAAACATCTGAGTTTAAGATTGCTGTAGGAATCCTCTTTAAAGCTTTGAAGAAGCGAGGGTACTCGAGAAGCTATTTGAGGAGTGTGCTTAGGGCCTTCACTAACTTTGTGACTAATCCAACCAAGGAAACACAGATTAGAAACAAAATCATACCATTAGTTTCCTTCTATTCACAACAAAGTACTCAATTAAATAGAGCAACCAAGGAAAATTTCACCAAATTCATGGAACCAACTAAATTTCTGACCAAACATAGACCGATAGCGGCTTACAAACGAAACAAGAACTTATTGGATACCTTGGTTTCTAGTAAAATCACAACATCCTGTAAAGTGAGTAAATCTGGGGTTTATAAGCACTTTGTGGGCAAAAGAATGGTCCAGAATAAAACCAACAAACAACTCTTCCAAGTGCAGAGAAACATGTCAGCACATGTCTCAAACTGTGTCTATCTCATATCTTGTTCCAAATGCCACAAACAATATGTGGGGCAGACAAAGAACCAATTGTTACTTAGAATCTATCAGCATTCGTATAACATTCGTAATAAAATTGAAAAGAGACGATATGTAGTTAGACACTTTTTAATACATGGCCTAGATGCCCTCAGAGTTTCAGGATTGGAGTCGAACCCCTTTTGGACGCTCTCGGAGAGGCTCAGGGCGGAGAGGGTCTGGATTAAAAAATTGGACTCTCTCTACCCCAGAGGCCTCAACGAAGCGTAACCTTACTGTCCATCTTTCTATTTTAATAATTTTTATGGTTATTTTTCTTCTAAGTCTGGTTTTTCCCTTTTTTTTCTTTTGGTCAGTGTGTTGGAGACCTTAGAGTCTGTGTCTCTTATCTTTAAAATCACACAATAATGATAAGAATTCTTATGGAGTTCAGGTGTGTCTGCTGGCATGACCCAGCAGGCCCCAAGTAACACCCTGATTATTAATCGTGTACCCATTCTCCTCCTAAATCTTAAGTCCCAAAATGTTATGCATGTAACCCATCACACCTGACACCTAAAGACACCCTATTTTATGGTGTACACCCCCATACACCTAACACCTAAAGCCACTGGAATTGACGAAACTTATCATCCCAAATCTTACACCTAGATTTAGTGGACCTAATGGATTCACCCACCCCAAACCTGACACCTAGAGTTGGTAGACCTAATGAATTCACCCACCTCAAACCTGACACCTAGAGTTGATAGACCTAATGAATTCACCCACCTCAAACCTTACACCTAGAGATGGTAGACCTAATGAATTCACCCACCTCAAACCTTACACCTAGAGATGGTAGACCTTGGGCGAATACCCCTGGCAGGAGAACACCTGATTGGGGTGCACCTGGTTGGCGTGCACCTTGATTTTGCAGCCCTTGGGTGGTGGGCCCTCGGCGCCCCAGCCCTGACACGGTGAACCCTTGGTGTTGTGGCCCTGTTTTGCTAATTACATTGATTTTGTACATTTAATTAACTCAAGAAAAAGTAATCTGTTTAGTAACAACAATTTCAGTCTTTAAAATATAATACAGGGGTCAAAAGGTCATGGGGTAGATAGAGATGCACAATATAACGTTTTACCACTTGATGGACATGTGGGGACTTGTGAGAGTTAATAGAATATATTACTTAATCATGATTGCTTAAATTGCACTAATAAATATATTACTGATTTTTTATCATGATGGTTTTAAATACATAAATATACATATACACAATATTAAAACAACATCAGACCAATAAATATACACCTGTTTGGAGGAGATACAGGACACAGACTCTATGAGACAACATTTAGAACAATGGGAACAAATAAAACATGTGGAGGTGCTGTTGGAGGGGGTTCTTTTTTGGAGTTGGGACTGAAGCGGGCCTTTGAAATGTGTGCCAGTGCCTAACCGAGATCAGACCTGTTCGGATTTCTGGATTCTTAGATACCTAACTCAAGCCAGAGCCACGTCTTGGCACTTCAGGACCACTTTGAGAAGGATTTCTTAACATCAGCAATCTTCTACAGTATTTAACTCCACATTCATACTGACTATTATAATTTAATACACAGAAGACATTGAATAACACCACATTGAAACATCAGTGAATTGAAATACTCTTAAATATGCCTTAAACTTAAATATTCATTCACTTTTTGTCTGTTTTAAGGCATATTTGTTATAAGATCATGATTTCACGATGGATTTTCAACTATTTATATTTATTTATAATGGACAGACAAGGATTGATTGATTTGCATATGCTGTGACGCAGCAAGAAATTCTAGGACACTTTTTAGTGTTTTCCAAAAGGGAAACTTTGTTGGTTCGACGCCAAATGCACTTCAAAAAATTCTTATATTTGTTATCTTACAATATTTGGAAGTCTGGAGTGTTTTGATGAAGGAGCTCGCGAGTTATTTACAAACAAACATTACTTTGGCGTCAAAAACACGATAAACAAAATCCTACAGGGTTAGGAAAGGATGGGGGGACAGATAAAAGTCTTTGAGAAACAATGGGAGGATTGTTTGACCCAAAGCTGATCATTTTCATGTTTTATTTGCGAGTTTTCTTCATTAAATTGACTGTATATGTGCTCTGAATGAGGATGACGTCAGAAGCCGCCGCCCTCTGTGACAGCGTAACAGAGAGGCGGACACAGACAGTCATTTGCTCACTTGCACTCGAGATAGCAGTTACTCTAGCTTACATCTGATACATTCTAGCCTGACGACGTTACAGCAATAGCCTGAAGAAGAAGTTGTATACTTCGAAACGTCGCGATTTGCAATTAACGTCGTTATTTCGAAGAATCCATTCACTTTGTAACAAAGAAACACTGTAATGGCGAGAGTAGGAGAGAGATACAGACAAACACCGAGGCTGCGCGTGAGATTCGCGTCTTTTCCATCTGACGAAGAACCGCGTTACACCTCAAGAAACCCAACAGCACGTCTACGTGCTACTAGCCCACGTCGGGAGGGATGGAGGGAGAGAGGGGAATCCTTTTTCCGCGACGAGAATAACCGTCCACGTCTCTCGTACGACGCTAATCATAAACAAACAGCCCGTGTACGGGCTCACCGACATGACCGCTGGAATAATGACGATTATCAAATTGATTATCGTTATTATGATCCAAATAATTACACCACTCAGACAAACAAATGGTCTTATGAAAATGACACAATTCCACGAGGCAGAGAAACTCGTAGGACAAACTCAAGGGGGGAAATAAGGGAAAACAGATATTTTCCAAACAAACAGATCGATTATTTTCCTGACAACCGAGAGTTTGTAAATTCTAAATACAAAAGACAACAAACATACAGAGAGGCTTTAGACGATAGAAAAATCAGATCTTTGCCCAGACAAAATTCACACGCACCACTCTCTTATGACCATTTTGAAGATGATTTTCCAAAAAGAAAACCCAAGAGAAAAAACAAGAAGAGGGTGCGCAGTCGATTCATGATGGAAGAGAGAGGAGGAGAATTCTATGGGGAGGATGAAATCGAATGTGACTCGTATGTTCAAGAAGAAGAAGATGAGAGACGCAATTTACAATCTGCCCGTCCCCATACATATAGTCAAAGAGACACACATATCGAATCCTCCCACTCCTCTTCCAACAGGGGACATAACACAATCTCGGATGCTTACCAAGCTGGCAGAGACATCAGAACCGAACAACCACCCGAGAGAGTGGAAAGACAAAGGGATAGAGTTTACCGTCCGTTCCCCAAGAAAAGACAGAAAGATAGGGGGGGACCTCAGAGATATTTTCAAGAACAAACTAACATTAAATCAAATTACACTCCAGCTTCACCCAGGTTGAGGACGGCCATGAAACTTATGTATGATTTGATAAGGCTGGTCCATCACCTAGAGAAGGTCACAACCAAAGTAACTAACAACAGTCCAGTGACCTTCAAAAGACTGACTAAATTGTTGACCAATTCCATTAAACCAGCAATGCCTAACGACACGGTGAAAAAGTTGTTAGAGGACAATGCACAAAAATGGTCAACAAATGCTCAGGTCATTTTGGAGGAACACTACGAGAAACTGATTGATAGTACGCTGGTGGAACTAAAAGAGCGTACAGACCAAGCCCATTGGTTCCAAGCCTTTCAGACGGCCACCAATTGGGCCACAAAGAACTTTGGGAGGAGAATTAACTCTGAAGTTTTTGAGAGAGCCGAGGCTCTATTCACGGCAGAGACTTGTAACGAGTACGATAGAAAACAACAGGAGAAAGATCAGAGACAAGCTACCAAAATAGAACCTCCCAAAGCTCTCTTGGTCGAACCAGACATGCACACACACGCACCTTTGGTTGTCAGACCCAAAAAAGATACTTCTCACATACATGTAGAGGTACAGACATCACCTAGAAGGTGGGAGGATGTAAGAACTCCATCCAGTCCCCCACCTAATAGGTCTGACTGGTCGTTTGATCAGGAGTTTCCCCCTCTGGTGCCCAAACCGGGCATACAGCCCACCCCAGCCTTACCTCAAAGATCTCCACTGCAACGTGCAAGACGCAGAATTCTTGCAGAGGAGATTGATGTGGATCAGGAACCTCAAGATCTGGCCACAGACATGGCCACAGAGGTTACTGATACACAAGAGGTTACGAAAAGGACATTTACGGAGGATTTTAATGAGGAACAGCTGAAACGTTATAAGGAGATTACTGACATTTTGGTTCAGGAAGGAATTTTGAAAAGAGACGAAAAAATTGTCGTTTCAGAAGAACCAAAACGTACACATACTGAGGCTGGTCCGAGCACGTCTAACGTTGTTCCCAGCACATCTAAGGTTGAAGAGACTAAAAAGTCACTCCCTTCTTCTTCTTCTTCTTCTAGAATTCAGAGCCTTCCTCTTTTTTCTTCTGATGATTCTCTGGACTATCAAATTTCTGAGTATTCTGTTAGCTCTTTAGCACGTATCACACCCACAAAGGTGGTGGAAAAGGAAGAGGGACAGAAGATTGTTATGCGACCCATAGAAGAGGAACGCACAACCCAATCACTGCAGATAGAACAAACACCTCAGAAGCAAATCACAATAATAGCTCCACCGACACCAAAATCGGTCGGCAGACCATACCGTCACATAAACACAGACCGTAAACAAATTGACTGGAGCCTGAACCTAAAGAAAAGGTATGTGATAATCGGGGATTCTAACGTTTCCAGGATCCCGGCCTTCAACATCTCTGATCTTCAAATAGACAGCTTCCCGGGCGCGAAGTTCCAACACGCGGGCAATCTCATAGAAAAAGCCACAATCGCGATGGAACCGGAAGTGTTGTTGTTGTCGTTTGGATTAAATAACCGATCTCAGAGATGTTTTACTTCAACGAACAAAGAGATACAGAGGGCTTACAGAGTAGCCAGAACCCGATTACCGCATACCGAGATCGTAGTTCCGATGATCAATTATTGTGACTTGCTTCCGATTGATGAACAAAGATACCTTGAGGACATAAACAAGTACATCAAGGACAGTCTCAACTTTCTCCAATTGTTGCCCATTGCCCAGTTTCAGGTCGAAAGCGATAACTTGCACTGGACAGCTGCAACGGGCAGATACATGTTAGAACATTGGGTTCGGTCGCTAAACTTGCCGACGCCGTCAACCCAATAGGTAGTCAAGAAAAACTTATCGTAAATTTGTCCCCGCTCGTCTTGACAACTGGACAGCGGGCGATCTTGAAGAAAGGCCTTTCCTTTGTTATGGTCCCCGATAACGTCAAAACACAAAAATTAGAATTATTGCAGAGCCTACAGGCCTATCATAGGCGTATTAAATTAGACGCCTTTTTTGAAGGCAAAAAAAGTGAGAAAAAAAGAACTCCTTTTACTCATAATTCTGATTGGACACCTGCCTTGTCTAGTTTGCCACCCCAGGTGGTTTCTCTAATTAGAGCAGATCGGTATGCGTATCAACACCTGAATTGGGGCCTTCTAGAAAGACAGAATTTGAGTAAAAGTGAGAGAAAAGCAATTCATGAACTTAAAAACAATTGTGACATCGTTATCAAACCAGCTGACAAGGGTAATGCAGTCGTCATCATGAGTAAAACAGATTATCTTTGGGAAGGAAAAAGGCAACTTTCTGTGACAGAGCACTATTGCTCTCTCACAGAACCAATTTATCCAAAAACCATACTGGAAGTACGAGAAATTTTAAATGAGATGTATGAGAAAAAGATAATTAGTGGGAAACAGAGAGATTACTTGTCTGGTTCTGGTACACCGAGACCAAGAAGATTTTATTTGTTACCAAAAATACACAAAGAACCAGAAAAGTGGAGTACACCACATAAAATACCTCCTGGGAGGCCTATCGTGTCGGATTGCGACAGTGAGACTTATTTTACAGCAGAATATATTGAGTATTTCCTTAGTCCCATTTCGCAACGTCATGGTAGTTACCTAAAAGACACCTATGATTTTATCTCTAAAACAAAAAATCTTATTCTCCCATCTAATTCATTTCTCTTCACCATGGACATCGACAGTTTGTACACCAATATAGAGACCGGAGTCGGTATGGCTGCCGTGAGAGATTGCATGAACAAATATCCTGACGTGAAAAGACCAGATGATTTTATTTTAAAACTACTAGAAATTAATTTGACTAAAAACGATTTTGAATTTGGCTCTAAATTTTATTTACAAACTAAGGGGACGGCCATGGGCAAGAAGTTCGCCCCTTCTTACGCCAATATCTATATGGCCCATTGGGAACAAACTGCGGTGTCCTCTTTTCATCTCCAGCCCTTCTCGTATTTTAGATTTTTGGATGACATCTGGGGCATCTGGACATACGGTAAGGAGGAGTTTATTGAATTTGCTGATCATCTGAACCGTCATCAAAAATCCATCAGGATAAAATACGAAATTGATGAAAATTCAGTTAACTTTCTTGATGTCATCACCTACAAAGGACCCAAATTTGAAATGACCAATCAGTTGGACTACAAAGTGTATTTTAAGCCCACAGACACTCACTCATTATTACACAGAGCCAGTTACCACCCTAAGCATACTTTTAAAGGAATTCTTAAATCACAGCTTCTTCGCTTTCATAGAATATGCTCACAAACATCTGAGTTTAAGATTGCTGTAGGAATCCTCTTTAAAGCTTTGAAGAAGCGAGGGTACTCGAGAAGCTATTTGAGGAGTGTGCTTAGGGCCTTCACTAACTTTGTGACTAATCCAACCAAGGAAACACAGATTAGAAACAAAATCATACCATTAGTTTCCTTCTATTCACAACAAAGTACTCAATTAAATAGAGCAACCAAGGAAAATTTCACCAAATTCATGGAACCAACTAAATTTCTGACCAAACATAGACCGATAGCGGCTTACAAACGAAACAAGAACTTATTGGATACCTTGGTTTCTAGTAAAATCACAACATCCTGTAAAGTGAGTAAATCTGGGGTTTATAAGCACTTTGTGGGCAAAAGAATGGTCCAGAATAAAACCAACAAACAACTCTTCCAAGTGCAGAGAAACATGTCAGCACATGTCTCAAACTGTGTCTATCTCATATCTTGTTCCAAATGCCACAAACAATATGTGGGGCAGACAAAGAACCAATTGTTACTTAGAATCTATCAGCATTCGTATAACATTCGTAATAAAATTGAAAAGAGACGATATGTAGTTAGACACTTTTTAATACATGGCCTAGATGCCCTCAGAGTTTCAGGATTGGAGTCGAACCCCTTTTGGACGCTCTCGGAGAGGCTCAGGGCGGAGAGGGTCTGGATTAAAAAATTGGACTCTCTCTACCCCAGAGGCCTCAACGAAGCGTAACCTTACTGTCCATCTTTCTATTTTAATAATTTTTATGGTTATTTTTCTTCTAAGTCTGGTTTTTCCCTTTTTTTTCTTTTGGTCAGTGTGTTGGAGACCTTAGAGTCTGTGTCTCTTATCTTTAAAATCACACAATAATGATAAGAATTCTTATGGAGTTCAGGTGTGTCTGCTGGCATGACCCAGCAGGCCCCAAGTAACACCCTGATTATTAATCGTGTACCCATTCTCCTCCTAAATCTTAAGTCCCAAAATGTTATGCATGTAACCCATCACACCTGACACCTAAAGACACCCTATTTTATGGTGTACACCCCCATACACCTAACACCTAAAGCCACTGGAATTGACGAAACTTATCATCCCAAATCTTACACCTAGATTTAGTGGACCTAATGGATTCACCCACCCCAAACCTGACACCTAGAGTTGGTAGACCTAATGAATTCACCCACCTCAAACCTGACACCTAGAGTTGATAGACCTAATGAATTCACCCACCTCAAACCTTACACCTAGAGATGGTAGACCTAATGAATTCACCCACCTCAAACCTTACACCTAGAGATGGTAGACCTTGGGCGAATACCCCTGGCAGGAGAACACCTGATTGGGGTGCACCTGGTTGGCGTGCACCTTGATTTTGCAGCCCTTGGGTGGTGGGCCCTCGGCGCCCCAGCCCTGACACGGTGAACCCTTGGTGTTGTGGCCCTGTTTTGCTAATTACATTGATTTTGTACATTTAATTAACTCAAGAAAAAGTAATCTGTTTAGTAACAACAATTTCAGTCTTTAAAATATAATACAGGGGTCAAAAGGTCATGGGGTAGATAGAGATGCACAATATAACGTTTTACCACTTGATGGACATGTGGGGACTTGTGAGAGTTAATAGAATATATTACTTAATCATGATTGCTTAAATTGCACTAATAAATATATTACTGATTTTTTATCATGATGGTTTTAAATACATAAATATACATATACACAATATTAAAACAACATCAGACCAATAAATATACACCTGTTTGGAGGAGATACAGGACACAGACTCTATGAGACAACATTTAGAACAATGGGAACAAATAAAACATGTGGAGGTGCTGTTGGAGGGGGTTCTTTTTTGGAGTTGGGACTGAAGCGGGCCTTTGAAATGTGTGCCAGTGCCTAACCGAGATCAGACCTGTTCTGATTTCTGGATTCTTAGATACCTAACCCTAACCTAACCCTAACCCTAACCCTAACCTAACCCTAACCCTAACCCTAACCCAACAGCTTAAAACAGCTTATTTATTTTTGAAACACAATATACGTGATATTGAGTGATTTAGTGTGTGTGTGTGTGTGGGGACACGCCCACTTAGAAACAGCACATGGCTGCTGTGAAGTATTCCAGCCATTTTGTGTCCAGAGCTCGCCTGAAGAAGGACTAGAGAGTCCGAAACGTTGCGCAAAGGCCTGGACGTCCACATTTAGGCCTCCGTCATGAGAATGGGTGACGTAGAGAGCCAAAGAAAAATTATTTCCTTCGTCTATACCGATGAAGTGGTACTTTCACTGCTTTTTTCTTTGGGGAAACGTGCACAACAGCACACACACTAAACCTAACCGACACAAATCGCTGTGCAAACCTAGGTGGCATAACCACTAGTTCTCTGAGCCCTATTTGGGATTTTTTTGCATCAACAGAAATATGTTTTTGGATCACTGGAAGCCGAGGAGTGGCGGCCGGTGATGTACAGAGCCCGTGCACAACCATGATCGGACTCTGGTCTGATCATTGGATTTTTTACTTCCTAACCCAAGCCAGTGCCTGCAGCTATGGACCTCTCCTTGGTGACCGGGGACTCTGAGGACATTTTCTGGGGATGCAAAAATATTAAATACACTTAAAAGAGTAAGAACAACAGCTTAAAACAGCTTATTTATTTTTGAAACACAATATACGTGATATTGAGTGATTTAGTGTGTGTGTGTGTGTGGGGACACGCCCACTTAGAAACAGCACATGGCTGCTGTGAAGTATTCCAGCCATTTTGTGTCCAGAGCTCGCCTGAAGAAGGACTAGAGAGTCCGAAACGTTGCGCAAAGGCCTGGACGTCCACATTTAGGCCTCCGTCATGAGAATGGGTGACGTAGAGAGCCAAAGAAAAATTATTTCCTTCGTCTATACCGATGAAGTGGTACTTTCACTGCTTTTTTCTTTGGGGAAACGTGCACAACAGCACACACACTAAACCTAACCGACACAAATCGCTGTGCAAACCTAGGTGGCATAACCACTAGTTCTCTGAGCCCTATTTGGGATTTTTTTGCATCAACAGAAATATGTTTTTGGATCACTGGAAGCCGAGGAGTGGCGGCCGGTGATGTACAGAGCCCGTGCACAACCATGATCGGACTCTGGTCTGATCATTGGATTTTTTACTTCCTAACCCAAGCCAGTGCCTGCAGCTATGGACCTCTCCTTGGTGACCGGGGACTCTGAGGACATTTTCTGGGGATGCAAAAATATTAAATACACTTAAAAGAGTAAGAACAACAGCTTAAAACAGCTTATTTATTTTTGAAACACAATATACGTGATATTGAGTGATTTAGTGTGTGTGTGTGTGTGTGGGGACACGCCCACTTAGAAACAGCACATGGCTGCTGTGAAGTATTCCAGCCATTTTGTGTCCAGAGCTCGCCTGAAGAAGGACTAGAGAGTCCGAAACGTTGCGCAAAGGCCTGGACGTCCACATTTAGGCCTCCGTCATGAGAATGGGTGACGTAGAGAGCCAAAGAAAAATTATTTCCTTCGTCTATACCGATGAAGTGGTACTTTCACTGCTTTTTTCTTTGGGGAAACGTGCACAACAGCACACACACTAAACCTAACCGACACAAATCGCTGTGCAAACCTAGGTGGCATAACCACTAGTTCTCTGAGCCCTATTTGGGATTTTTTTGCATCAACAGAAATATGTTTTTGGATCACTGGAAGCCGAGGAGTGGCGGCCGGTGATGTACAGAGCCCGTGCACAACCATGATCGGACTCTGGTCTGATCATTGGATTTTTTACTTCCTAACCCAAGCCAGTGCCTGCAGCTATGGACCTCTCCTTGGTGACCGGGGACTCTGAGGACATTTTCTGGGGATGCAAAAATATTAAATACACTTAAAAGAGTAAGAACAACAGCTTAAAACAGCTTATTTATTTTTGAAACACAATATACGTGATATTGAGTGATTTAGTGTGTGTGTGTGTGTGTGGGGACACGCCCACTTAGAAACAGCACATGGCTGCTGTGAAGTATTCCAGCCATTTTGTGTCCAGAGCTCGCCTGAAGAAGGACTAGAGAGTCCGAAACGTTGCGCAAAGGCCTGGACGTCCACATTTAGGCCTCCGTCATGAGAATGGGTGACGTAGAGAGCCAAAGAAAAATTATTTCCTTCGTCTATACCGATGAAGTGGTACTTTCACTGCTTTTTTCTTTGGGGAAACGTGCACAACAGCACACACACTAAACCTAACCGACACAAATCGCTGTGCAAACCTAGGTGGCATAACCACTAGTTCTCTGAGCCCTATTTGGGATTTTTTTGCATCAACAGAAATATGTTTTTGGATCACTGGAAGCCGAGGAGTGGCGGCCGGTGATGTACAGAGCCCGTGCACAACCATGATCGGACTCTGGTCTGATCATTGGATTTTTTACTTCCTAACCCAAGCCAGTGCCTGCAGCTATGGACCTCTCCTTGGTGACCGGGGACTCTGAGGACATTTTCTGGGGATGCAAAAATATTAAATACACTTAAAAGAGTAAGAACAACAGCTTAAAACAGCTTATTTATTTTTGAAACACAATATACGTGATATTGAGTGATTTAGTGTGTGTGTGTGTGTGGGGACACGCCCACTTAGAAACAGCACATGGCTGCTGTGAAGTATTCCAGCCATTTTGTGTCCAGAGCTCGCCTGAAGAAGGACTAGAGAGTCCGAAACGTTGCGCAAAGGCCTGGACGTCCACATTTAGGCCTCCGTCATGAGAATGGGTGACGTAGAGAGCCAAAGAAAAATTATTTCCTTCGTCTATACCGATGAAGTGGTACTTTCACTGCTTTTTTCTTTGGGGAAACGTGCACAACAGCACACACACTAAACCTAACCGACACAAATCGCTGTGCAAACCTAGGTGGCATAACCACTAGTTCTCTGAGCCCTATTTGGGATTTTTTTGCATCAACAGAAATATGTTTTTGGATCACTGGAAGCCGAGGAGTGGCGGCCGGTGATGTACAGAGCCCGTGCACAACCATGATCGGACTCTGGTCTGATCATTGGATTTTTTACTTCCTAACCCAAGCCAGTGCCTGCAGCTATGGACCTCTCCTTGGTGACCGGGGACTCTGAGGACATTTTCTGGGGATGCAAAAATATTAAATACACTTAAAAGAGTAAGAACAACAGCTTAAAACAGCTTATTTATTTTTGAAACACAATATACGTGATATTGAGTGATTTAGTGTGTGTGTGTGTGTGGGGACACGCCCACTTAGAAACAGCACATGGCTGCTGTGAAGTATTCCAGCCATTTTGTGTCCAGAGCTCGCCTGAAGAAGGACTAGAGAGTCCGAAACGTTGCGCAAAGGCCTGGACGTCCACATTTAGGCCTCCGTCATGAGAATGGGTGACGTAGAGAGCCAAAGAAAAATTATTTCCTTCGTCTATACCGATGAAGTGGTACTTTCACTGCTTTTTTCTTTGGGGAAACGTGCACAACAGCACACACACTAAACCTAACCGACACAAATCGCTGTGCAAACCTAGGTGGCATAACCACTAGTTCTCTGAGCCCTATTTGGGATTTTTTTGCATCAACAGAAATATGTTTTTGGATCACTGGAAGCCGAGGAGTGGCGGCCGGTGATGTACAGAGCCCGTGCACAACCATGATCGGACTCTGGTCTGATCATTGGATTTTTTACTTCCTAACCCAAGCCAGTGCCTGCAGCTATGGACCTCTCCTTGGTGACCGGGGACTCTGAGGACATTTTCTGGGGATGCAAAAATATTAAATACACTTAAAAGAGTAAGAACAACAGCTTAAAACAGCTTATTTATTTTTGAAACACAATATACGTGATATTGAGTGATTTAGTGTGTGTGTGTGTGTGGGGACACGCCCACTTAGAAACAGCACATGGCTGCTGTGAAGTATTCCAGCCATTTTGTGTCCAGAGCTCGCCTGAAGAAGGACTAGAGAGTCCGAAACGTTGCGCAAAGGCCTGGACGTCCACATTTAGGCCTCCGTCATGAGAATGGGTGACGTAGAGAGCCAAAGAAAAATTATTTCCTTCGTCTATACCGATGAAGTGGTACTTTCACTGCTTTTTTCTTTGGGGAAACGTGCACAACAGCACACACACTAAACCTAACCGACACAAATCGCTGTGCAAACCTAGGTGGCATAACCACTAGTTCTCTGAGCCCTATTTGGGATTTTTTTGCATCAACAGAAATATGTTTTTGGATCACTGGAAGCCGAGGAGTGGCGGCCGGTGATGTACAGAGCCCGTGCACAACCATGATCGGACTCTGGTCTGATCATTGGATTTTTTACTTCCTAACCCAAGCCAGTGCCTGCAGCTATGGACCTCTCCTTGGTGACCGGGGACTCTGAGGACATTTTCTGGGGATGCAAAAATATTAAATACACTTAAAAGAGTAAGAACAACAGCTTAAAACAGCTTATTTATTTTTGAAACACAATATACGTGATATTGAGTGATTTAGTGTGTGTGTGTGTGTGGGGACACGCCCACTTAGAAACAGCACATGGCTGCTGTGAAGTATTCCAGCCATTTTGTGTCCAGAGCTCGCCTGAAGAAGGACTAGAGAGTCCGAAACGTTGCGCAAAGGCCTGGACGTCCACATTTAGGCCTCCGTCATGAGAATGGGTGACGTAGAGAGCCAAAGAAAAATTATTTCCTTCGTCTATACCGATGAAGTGGTACTTTCACTGCTTTTTTCTTTGGGGAAACGTGCACAACAGCACACACACTAAACCTAACCGACACAAATCGCTGTGCAAACCTAGGTGGCATAACCACTAGTTCTCTGAGCCCTATTTGGGATTTTTTTGCATCAACAGAAATATGTTTTTGGATCACTGGAAGCCGAGGAGTGGCGGCCGGTGATGTACAGAGCCCGTGCACAACCATGATCGGACTCTGGTCTGATCATTGGATTTTTTACTTCCTAACCCAAGCCAGTGCCTGCAGCTATGGACCTCTCCTTGGTGACCGGGGACTCTGAGGACATTTTCTGGGGATGCAAAAATATTAAATACACTTAAAAGAGTAAGAACAACAGCTTAAAACAGCTTATTTATTTTTGAAACACAATATACGTGATATTGAGTGATTTAGTGTGTGTGTGTGTGTGGGGACACGCCCACTTAGAAACAGCACATGGCTGCTGTGAAGTATTCCAGCCATTTTGTGTCCAGAGCTCGCCTGAAGAAGGACTAGAGAGTCCGAAACGTTGCGCAAAGGCCTGGACGTCCACATTTAGGCCTCCGTCATGAGAATGGGTGACGTAGAGAGCCAAAGAAAAATTATTTCCTTCGTCTATACCGATGAAGTGGTACTTTCACTGCTTTTTTCTTTGGGGAAACGTGCACAACAGCACACACACTAAACCTAACCGACACAAATCGCTGTGCAAACCTAGGTGGCATAACCACTAGTTCTCTGAGCCCTATTTGGGATTTTTTTGCATCAACAGAAATATGTTTTTGGATCACTGGAAGCCGAGGAGTGGCGGCCGGTGATGTACAGAGCCCGTGCACAACCATGATCGGACTCTGGTCTGATCATTGGATTTTTTACTTCCTAACCCAAGCCAGTGCCTGCAGCTATGGACCTCTCCTTGGTGACCGGGGACTCTGAGGACATTTTCTGGGGATGCAAAAATATTAAATACACTTAAAAGAGTAAGAACAACAGCTTAAAACAGCTTATTTATTTTTGAAACACAATATACGTGATATTGAGTGATTTAGTGTGTGTGTGTGTGTGGGGACACGCCCACTTAGAAACAGCACATGGCTGCTGTGAAGTATTCCAGCCATTTTGTGTCCAGAGCTCGCCTGAAGAAGGACTAGAGAGTCCGAAACGTTGCGCAAAGGCCTGGACGTCCACATTTAGGCCTCCGTCATGAGAATGGGTGACGTAGAGAGCCAAAGAAAAATTATTTCCTTCGTCTATACCGATGAAGTGGTACTTTCACTGCTTTTTTCTTTGGGGAAACGTGCACAACAGCACACACACTAAACCTAACCGACACAAATCGCTGTGCAAACCTAGGTGGCATAACCACTAGTTCTCTGAGCCCTATTTGGGATTTTTTTGCATCAACAGAAATATGTTTTTGGATCACTGGAAGCCGAGGAGTGGCGGCCGGTGATGTACAGAGCCCGTGCACAACCATGATCGGACTCTGGTCTGATCATTGGATTTTTTACTTCCTAACCCAAGCCAGTGCCTGCAGCTATGGACCTCTCCTTGGTGACCGGGGACTCTGAGGACATTTTCTGGGGATGCAAAAATATTAAATACACTTAAAAGAGTAAGAACAACAGCTTAAAACAGCTTATTTATTTTTGAAACACAATATACGTGATATTGAGTGATTTAGTGTGTGTGTGTGTGTGGGGACACGCCCACTTAGAAACAGCACATGGCTGCTGTGAAGTATTCCAGCCATTTTGTGTCCAGAGCTCGCCTGAAGAAGGACTAGAGAGTCCGAAACGTTGCGCAAAGGCCTGGACGTCCACATTTAGGCCTCCGTCATGAGAATGGGTGACGTAGAGAGCCAAAGAAAAATTATTTCCTTCGTCTATACCGATGAAGTGGTACTTTCACTGCTTTTTTCTTTGGGGAAACGTGCACAACAGCACACACACTAAACCTAACCGACACAAATCGCTGTGCAAACCTAGGTGGCATAACCACTAGTTCTCTGAGCCCTATTTGGGATTTTTTTGCATCAACAGAAATATGTTTTTGGATCACTGGAAGCCGAGGAGTGGCGGCCGGTGATGTACAGAGCCCGTGCACAACCATGATCGGACTCTGGTCTGATCATTGGATTTTTTACTTCCTAACCCAAGCCAGTGCCTGCAGCTATGGACCTCTCCTTGGTGACCGGGGACTCTGAGGACATTTTCTGGGGATGCAAAAATATTAAATACACTTAAAAGAGTAAGAACAACAGCTTAAAACAGCTTATTTATTTTTGAAACACAATATACGTGATATTGAGTGATTTAGTGTGTGTGTGTGTGTGGGGACACGCCCACTTAGAAACAGCACATGGCTGCTGTGAAGTATTCCAGCCATTTTGTGTCCAGAGCTCGCCTGAAGAAGGACTAGAGAGTCCGAAACGTTGCGCAAAGGCCTGGACGTCCACATTTAGGCCTCCGTCATGAGAATGGGTGACGTAGAGAGCCAAAGAAAAATTATTTCCTTCGTCTATACCGATGAAGTGGTACTTTCACTGCTTTTTTCTTTGGGGAAACGTGCACAACAGCACACACACTAAACCTAACCGACACAAATCGCTGTGCAAACCTAGGTGGCATAACCACTAGTTCTCTGAGCCCTATTTGGGATTTTTTTGCATCAACAGAAATATGTTTTTGGATCACTGGAAGCCGAGGAGTGGCGGCCGGTGATGTACAGAGCCCGTGCACAACCATGATCGGACTCTGGTCTGATCATTGGATTTTTTACTTCCTAACCCAAGCCAGTGCCTGCAGCTATGGACCTCTCCTTGGTGACCGGGGACTCTGAGGACATTTTCTGGGGATGCAAAAATATTAAATACACTTAAAAGAGTAAGAACAACAGCTTAAAACAGCTTATTTATTTTTGAAACACAATATACGTGATATTGAGTGATTTAGTGTGTGTGTGTGTGTGGGGACACGCCCACTTAGAAACAGCACATGGCTGCTGTGAAGTATTCCAGCCATTTTGTGTCCAGAGCTCGCCTGAAGAAGGACTAGAGAGTCCGAAACGTTGCGCAAAGGCCTGGACGTCCACATTTAGGCCTCCGTCATGAGAATGGGTGACGTAGAGAGCCAAAGAAAAATTATTTCCTTCGTCTATACCGATGAAGTGGTACTTTCACTGCTTTTTTCTTTGGGGAAACGTGCACAACAGCACACACACTAAACCTAACCGACACAAATCGCTGTGCAAACCTAGGTGGCATAACCACTAGTTCTCTGAGCCCTATTTGGGATTTTTTTGCATCAACAGAAATATGTTTTTGGATCACTGGAAGCCGAGGAGTGGCGGCCGGTGATGTACAGAGCCCGTGCACAACCATGATCGGACTCTGGTCTGATCATTGGATTTTTTACTTCCTAACCCAAGCCAGTGCCTGCAGCTATGGACCTCTCCTTGGTGACCGGGGACTCTGAGGACATTTTCTGGGGATGCAAAAATATTAAATACACTTAAAAGAGTAAGAACAACAGCTTAAAACAGCTTATTTATTTTTGAAACACAATATACGTGATATTGAGTGATTTAGTGTGTGTGTGTGTGTGGGGACACGCCCACTTAGAAACAGCACATGGCTGCTGTGAAGTATTCCAGCCATTTTGTGTCCAGAGCTCGCCTGAAGAAGGACTAGAGAGTCCGAAACGTTGCGCAAAGGCCTGGACGTCCACATTTAGGCCTCCGTCATGAGAATGGGTGACGTAGAGAGCCAAAGAAAAATTATTTCCTTCGTCTATACCGATGAAGTGGTACTTTCACTGCTTTTTTCTTTGGGGAAACGTGCACAACAGCACACACACTAAACCTAACCGACACAAATCGCTGTGCAAACCTAGGTGGCATAACCACTAGTTCTCTGAGCCCTATTTGGGATTTTTTTGCATCAACAGAAATATGTTTTTGGATCACTGGAAGCCGAGGAGTGGCGGCCGGTGATGTACAGAGCCCGTGCACAACCATGATCGGACTCTGGTCTGATCATTGGATTTTTTACTTCCTAACCCAAGCCAGTGCCTGCAGCTATGGACCTCTCCTTGGTGACCGGGGACTCTGAGGACATTTTCTGGGGATGCAAAAATATTAAATACACTTAAAAGAGTAAGAACAACAGCTTAAAACAGCTTATTTATTTTTGAAACACAATATACGTGATATTGAGTGATTTAGTGTGTGTGTGTGTGTGGGGACACGCCCACTTAGAAACAGCACATGGCTGCTGTGAAGTATTCCAGCCATTTTGTGTCCAGAGCTCGCCTGAAGAAGGACTAGAGAGTCCGAAACGTTGCGCAAAGGCCTGGACGTCCACATTTAGGCCTCCGTCATGAGAATGGGTGACGTAGAGAGCCAAAGAAAAATTATTTCCTTCGTCTATACCGATGAAGTGGTACTTTCACTGCTTTTTTCTTTGGGGAAACGTGCACAACAGCACACACACTAAACCTAACCGACACAAATCGCTGTGCAAACCTAGGTGGCATAACCACTAGTTCTCTGAGCCCTATTTGGGATTTTTTTGCATCAACAGAAATATGTTTTTGGATCACTGGAAGCCGAGGAGTGGCGGCCGGTGATGTACAGAGCCCGTGCACAACCATGATCGGACTCTGGTCTGATCATTGGATTTTTTACTTCCTAACCCAAGCCAGTGCCTGCAGCTATGGACCTCTCCTTGGTGACCGGGGACTCTGAGGACATTTTCTGGGGATGCAAAAATATTAAATACACTTAAAAGAGTAAGAACAACAGCTTAAAACAGCTTATTTATTTTTGAAACACAATATACGTGATATTGAGTGATTTAGTGTGTGTGTGTGTGTGGGGACACGCCCACTTAGAAACAGCACATGGCTGCTGTGAAGTATTCCAGCCATTTTGTGTCCAGAGCTCGCCTGAAGAAGGACTAGAGAGTCCGAAACGTTGCGCAAAGGCCTGGACGTCCACATTTAGGCCTCCGTCATGAGAATGGGTGACGTAGAGAGCCAAAGAAAAATTATTTCCTTCGTCTATACCGATGAAGTGGTACTTTCACTGCTTTTTTCTTTGGGGAAACGTGCACAACAGCACACACACTAAACCTAACCGACACAAATCGCTGTGCAAACCTAGGTGGCATAACCACTAGTTCTCTGAGCCCTATTTGGGATTTTTTTGCATCAACAGAAATATGTTTTTGGATCACTGGAAGCCGAGGAGTGGCGGCCGGTGATGTACAGAGCCCGTGCACAACCATGATCGGACTCTGGTCTGATCATTGGATTTTTTACTTCCTAACCCAAGCCAGTGCCTGCAGCTATGGACCTCTCCTTGGTGACCGGGGACTCTGAGGACATTTTCTGGGGATGCAAAAATATTAAATACACTTAAAAGAGTAAGAACAACAGCTTAAAACAGCTTATTTATTTTTGAAACACAATATACGTGATATTGAGTGATTTAGTGTGTGTGTGTGTGTGGGGACACGCCCACTTAGAAACAGCACATGGCTGCTGTGAAGTATTCCAGCCATTTTGTGTCCAGAGCTCGCCTGAAGAAGGACTAGAGAGTCCGAAACGTTGCGCAAAGGCCTGGACGTCCACATTTAGGCCTCCGTCATGAGAATGGGTGACGTAGAGAGCCAAAGAAAAATTATTTCCTTCGTCTATACCGATGAAGTGGTACTTTCACTGCTTTTTTCTTTGGGGAAACGTGCACAACAGCACACACACTAAACCTAACCGACACAAATCGCTGTGCAAACCTAGGTGGCATAACCACTAGTTCTCTGAGCCCTATTTGGGATTTTTTTGCATCAACAGAAATATGTTTTTGGATCACTGGAAGCCGAGGAGTGGCGGCCGGTGATGTACAGAGCCCGTGCACAACCATGATCGGACTCTGGTCTGATCATTGGATTTTTTACTTCCTAACCCAAGCCAGTGCCTGCAGCTATGGACCTCTCCTTGGTGACCGGGGACTCTGAGGACATTTTCTGGGGATGCAAAAATATTAAATACACTTAAAAGAGTAAGAACAACAGCTTAAAACAGCTTATTTATTTTTGAAACACAATATACGTGATATTGAGTGATTTAGTGTGTGTGTGTGTGTGGGGACACGCCCACTTAGAAACAGCACATGGCTGCTGTGAAGTATTCCAGCCATTTTGTGTCCAGAGCTCGCCTGAAGAAGGACTAGAGAGTCCGAAACGTTGCGCAAAGGCCTGGACGTCCACATTTAGGCCTCCGTCATGAGAATGGGTGACGTAGAGAGCCAAAGAAAAATTATTTCCTTCGTCTATACCGATGAAGTGGTACTTTCACTGCTTTTTTCTTTGGGGAAACGTGCACAACAGCACACACACTAAACCTAACCGACACAAATCGCTGTGCAAACCTAGGTGGCATAACCACTAGTTCTCTGAGCCCTATTTGGGATTTTTTTGCATCAACAGAAATATGTTTTTGGATCACTGGAAGCCGAGGAGTGGCGGCCGGTGATGTACAGAGCCCGTGCACAACCATGATCGGACTCTGGTCTGATCATTGGATTTTTTACTTCCTAACCCAAGCCAGTGCCTGCAGCTATGGACCTCTCCTTGGTGACCGGGGACTCTGAGGACATTTTCTGGGGATGCAAAAATATTAAATACACTTAAAAGAGTAAGAACAACAGCTTAAAACAGCTTATTTATTTTTGAAACACAATATACGTGATATTGAGTGATTTAGTGTGTGTGTGTGTGTGGGGACACGCCCACTTAGAAACAGCACATGGCTGCTGTGAAGTATTCCAGCCATTTTGTGTCCAGAGCTCGCCTGAAGAAGGACTAGAGAGTCCGAAACGTTGCGCAAAGGCCTGGACGTCCACATTTAGGCCTCCGTCATGAGAATGGGTGACGTAGAGAGCCAAAGAAAAATTATTTCCTTCGTCTATACCGATGAAGTGGTACTTTCACTGCTTTTTTCTTTGGGGAAACGTGCACAACAGCACACACACTAAACCTAACCGACACAAATCGCTGTGCAAACCTAGGTGGCATAACCACTAGTTCTCTGAGCCCTATTTGGGATTTTTTTGCATCAACAGAAATATGTTTTTGGATCACTGGAAGCCGAGGAGTGGCGGCCGGTGATGTACAGAGCCCGTGCACAACCATGATCGGACTCTGGTCTGATCATTGGATTTTTTACTTCCTAACCCAAGCCAGTGCCTGCAGCTATGGACCTCTCCTTGGTGACCGGGGACTCTGAGGACATTTTCTGGGGATGCAAAAATATTAAATACACTTAAAAGAGTAAGAACAACAGCTTAAAACAGCTTATTTATTTTTGAAACACAATATACGTGATATTGAGTGATTTAGTGTGTGTGTGTGTGTGGGGACACGCCCACTTAGAAACAGCACATGGCTGCTGTGAAGTATTCCAGCCATTTTGTGTCCAGAGCTCGCCTGAAGAAGGACTAGAGAGTCCGAAACGTTGCGCAAAGGCCTGGACGTCCACATTTAGGCCTCCGTCATGAGAATGGGTGACGTAGAGAGCCAAAGAAAAATTATTTCCTTCGTCTATACCGATGAAGTGGTACTTTCACTGCTTTTTTCTTTGGGGAAACGTGCACAACAGCACACACACTAAACCTAACCGACACAAATCGCTGTGCAAACCTAGGTGGCATAACCACTAGTTCTCTGAGCCCTATTTGGGAT
Source organism: Barbus barbus (assembly GCF_936440315.1). NCBI lineage: Eukaryota > Metazoa > Chordata > Actinopteri > Cypriniformes > Cyprinidae > Barbus > Barbus barbus. The sequence continues at coordinate 55,806 of NW_027636796.1, read as the reverse complement.
TTTTTTGCATCAACAGAAATATGTTTTTGGATCACTGGAAGCCGAGGAGTGGCGGCCGGTGATGTACAGAGCCCGTGCACAACCATGATCGGACTCTGGTCTGATCATTGGATTTTTTACTTCCTAACCCAAGCCAGTGCCTGCAGCTATGGACCTCTCCTTGGTGACCGGGGACTCTGAGGACATTTTCTGGGGATGCAAAAATATTAAATACACTTAAAAGAGTAAGAACAACAGCTTAAAACAGCTTATTTATTTTTGAAACACAATATACGTGATATTGAGTGATTTAGTGTGTGTGTGTGTGTGGGGACACGCCCACTTAGAAACAGCACATGGCTGCTGTGAAGTATTCCAGCCATTTTGTGTCCAGAGCTCGCCTGAAGAAGGACTAGAGAGTCCGAAACGTTGCGCAAAGGCCTGGACGTCCACATTTAGGCCTCCGTCATGAGAATGGGTGACGTAGAGAGCCAAAGAAAAATTATTTCCTTCGTCTATACCGATGAAGTGGTACTTTCACTGCTTTTTTCTTTGGGGAAACGTGCACAACAGCACACACACTAAACCTAACCGACACAAATCGCTGTGCAAACCTAGGTGGCATAACCACTAGTTCTCTGAGCCCTATTTGGGATTTTTTTGCATCAACAGAAATATGTTTTTGGATCACTGGAAGCCGAGGAGTGGCGGCCGGTGATGTACAGAGCCCGTGCACAACCATGATCGGACTCTGGTCTGATCATTGGATTTTTTACTTCCTAACCCAAGCCAGTGCCTGCAGCTATGGACCTCTCCTTGGTGACCGGGGACTCTGAGGACATTTTCTGGGGATGCAAAAATATTAAATACACTTAAAAGAGTAAGAACAACAGCTTAAAACAGCTTATTTATTTTTGAAACACAATATACGTGATATTGAGTGATTTAGTGTGTGTGTGTGTGTGGGGACACGCCCACTTAGAAACAGCACATGGCTGCTGTGAAGTATTCCAGCCATTTTGTGTCCAGAGCTCGCCTGAAGAAGGACTAGAGAGTCCGAAACGTTGCGCAAAGGCCTGGACGTCCACATTTAGGCCTCCGTCATGAGAATGGGTGACGTAGAGAGCCAAAGAAAAATTATTTCCTTCGTCTATACCGATGAAGTGGTACTTTCACTGCTTTTTTCTTTGGGGAAACGTGCACAACAGCACACACACTAAACCTAACCGACACAAATCGCTGTGCAAACCTAGGTGGCATAACCACTAGTTCTCTGAGCCCTATTTGGGATTTTTTTGCATCAACAGAAATATGTTTTTGGATCACTGGAAGCCGAGGAGTGGCGGCCGGTGATGTACAGAGCCCGTGCACAACCATGATCGGACTCTGGTCTGATCATTGGATTTTTTACTTCCTAACCCAAGCCAGTGCCTGCAGCTATGGACCTCTCCTTGGTGACCGGGGACTCTGAGGACATTTTCTGGGGATGCAAAAATATTAAATACACTTAAAAGAGTAAGAACAACAGCTTAAAACAGCTTATTTATTTTTGAAACACAATATACGTGATATTGAGTGATTTAGTGTGTGTGTGTGTGTGGGGACACGCCCACTTAGAAACAGCACATGGCTGCTGTGAAGTATTCCAGCCATTTTGTGTCCAGAGCTCGCCTGAAGAAGGACTAGAGAGTCCGAAACGTTGCGCAAAGGCCTGGACGTCCACATTTAGGCCTCCGTCATGAGAATGGGTGACGTAGAGAGCCAAAGAAAAATTATTTCCTTCGTCTATACCGATGAAGTGGTACTTTCACTGCTTTTTTCTTTGGGGAAACGTGCACAACAGCACACACACTAAACCTAACCGACACAAATCGCTGTGCAAACCTAGGTGGCATAACCACTAGTTCTCTGAGCCCTATTTGGGATTTTTTTGCATCAACAGAAATATGTTTTTGGATCACTGGAAGCCGAGGAGTGGCGGCCGGTGATGTACAGAGCCCGTGCACAACCATGATCGGACTCTGGTCTGATCATTGGATTTTTTACTTCCTAACCCAAGCCAGTGCCTGCAGCTATGGACCTCTCCTTGGTGACCGGGGACTCTGAGGACATTTTCTGGGGATGCAAAAATATTAAATACACTTAAAAGAGTAAGAACAACAGCTTAAAACAGCTTATTTATTTTTGAAACACAATATACGTGATATTGAGTGATTTAGTGTGTGTGTGTGTGTGGGGACACGCCCACTTAGAAACAGCACATGGCTGCTGTGAAGTATTCCAGCCATTTTGTGTCCAGAGCTCGCCTGAAGAAGGACTAGAGAGTCCGAAACGTTGCGCAAAGGCCTGGACGTCCACATTTAGGCCTCCGTCATGAGAATGGGTGACGTAGAGAGCCAAAGAAAAATTATTTCCTTCGTCTATACCGATGAAGTGGTACTTTCACTGCTTTTTTCTTTGGGGAAACGTGCACAACAGCACACACACTGAACCTAACCGACACAAATCGCTGTGCAAACCTAGGTGGCATAACCACTAGTTCTCTGAGCCCTATTTGGGATTTTTTGCATCAACAGAAATATGTTTTTGGATCACTGGAAGCCGAGGATTGGCGGCCGGTGATGTACAGAGCCCGTGCACAACCATGATTGGACTCTGGTCTGATCATTGGATTTTTTACTCCCTAACCGAAGCCAGTGCCTGCAGCTATGGACCTCTCCTTGGTGACCGGGGACTCTGAGAACATTTTCTGGGGATGCAAAAATAGTAAATATAGTTAAAACAGTACAATACAGTAAAAACAACAGTTTAAAACAACTTGTTTATTTTTGAAGCACAGCGTGCGTGATGTGGAGTGATTTGGTGTGTGTGTGTGTGGGGACACGCCCACTTAGAAACAGCACATGGCTGCTGTAGAGAATTCCAGCCATTTTGTGTCCAGAGCTCGCCTGAAGAAGGACTAGAGAGTCCGAAACGTTGCGCAAAGGCCTGGACGTCCACTTTTAGGCCTCCGTCATGAGACTGGGTGACGTAGAGAGCCAAAGAAAAATTATTTCCTTCATCTATACCGATGAAGTGGTACGCTCACTGCTTTTTTCTTTGCGGAAACGTGCACAACAGCACACACACTGAACCTAACCGACACAAATCGCTGTGCAAACCTAGGTGGCATAACCACTAGTTCTCTGAGCCCTATTTGGGATTTTTTGCATCAACAGAAATATGTTTTTGGATCACTGGAAGCCGAGGATTGGCGGCCGGTGATGTACAGAGCCCGTGCACAACCATGATTGGACTCTGGTCTGATCATTGGATTTTTTACTCCCTAACCGAAGCCAGTGCCTGCAGCTATGGACCTCTCCTTGGTGACCGGGGACTCTGAGAACATTTTCTGGGGATGCAAAAATAGTAAATATAGTTAAAACAGTACAATACAGTAAAAACAACAGTTTAAAACAACTTGTTTATTTTTGAAGCACAGCGTGCGTGATGTGGAGTGATTTGGTGTGTGTGTGTGTGGGGACACGCCCACTTAGAAACAGCACATGGCTGCTGTAGAGAATTCCAGCCATTTTGTGTCCAGAGCTCGCCTGAAGAAGGACTAGAGAGTCCGAAACGTTGCGCAAAGGCCTGGACGTCCACTTTTAGGCCTCCGTCATGAGACTGGGTGACGTAGAGAGCCAAAGAAAAATTATTTCCTTCATCTATACCGATGAAGTGGTACGCTCACTGCTTTTTTCTTTGCGGAAACGTGCACAACAGCACACACACTGAACCTAACCGACACAAATCGCTGTGCAAACCTAGGTGGCATAACCACTAGTTCTCTGAGCCCTATTTGGGATTTTTTGCATCAACAGAAATATGTTTTTGGATCACTGGAAGCCGAGGATTGGCGGCCGGTGATGTACAGAGCCCGTGCACAACCATGATTGGACTCTGGTCTGATCATTGGATTTTTTACTCCCTAACCGAAGCCAGTGCCTGCAGCTATGGACCTCTCCTTGGTGACCGGGGACTCTGAGAACATTTTCTGGGGATGCAAAAATAGTAAATATAGTTAAAACAGTACAATACAGTAAAAACAACAGTTTAAAACAACTTGTTTATTTTTGAAGCACAGCGTGCGTGATGTGGAGTGATTTGGTGTGTGTGTGTGTGGGGACACGCCCACTTAGAAACAGCACATGGCTGCTGTAGAGAATTCCAGCCATTTTGTGTCCAGAGCTCGCCTGAAGAAGGACTAGAGAGTCCGAAACGTTGCGCAAAGGCCTGGACGTCCACTTTTAGGCCTCCGTCATGAGACTGGGTGACGTAGAGAGCCAAAGAAAAATTATTTCCTTCATCTATACCGATGAAGTGGTACGCTCACTGCTTTTTTCTTTGCGGAAACGTGCACAACAGCACACACACTGAACCTAACCGACACAAATCGCTGTGCAAACCTAGGTGGCATAACCACTAGTTCTCTGAGCCCTATTTGGGATTTTTTGCATCAACAGAAATATGTTTTTGGATCACTGGAAGCCGAGGATTGGCGGCCGGTGATGTACAGAGCCCGTGCACAACCATGATTGGACTCTGGTCTGATCATTGGATTTTTTACTCCCTAACCGAAGCCAGTGCCTGCAGCTATGGACCTCTCCTTGGTGACCGGGGACTCTGAGAACATTTTCTGGGGATGCAAAAATAGTAAATATAGTTAAAACAGTACAATACAGTAAAAACAACAGTTTAAAACAACTTGTTTATTTTTGAAGCACAGCGTGCGTGATGTGGAGTGATTTGGTGTGTGTGTGTGTGGGGACACGCCCACTTAGAAACAGCACATGGCTGCTGTAGAGAATTCCAGCCATTTTGTGTCCAGAGCTCGCCTGAAGAAGGACTAGAGAGTCCGAAACGTTGCGCAAAGGCCTGGACGTCCACTTTTAGGCCTCCGTCATGAGACTGGGTGACGTAGAGAGCCAAAGAAAAATTATTTCCTTCATCTATACCGATGAAGTGGTACGCTCACTGCTTTTTTCTTTGCGGAAACGTGCACAACAGCACACACACTGAACCTAACCGACACAAATCGCTGTGCAAACCTAGGTGGCATAACCACTAGTTCTCTGAGCCCTATTTGGGATTTTTTGCATCAACAGAAATATGTTTTTGGATCACTGGAAGCCGAGGATTGGCGGCCGGTGATGTACAGAGCCCGTGCACAACCATGATTGGACTCTGGTCTGATCATTGGATTTTTTACTCCCTAACCGAAGCCAGTGCCTGCAGCTATGGACCTCTCCTTGGTGACCGGGGACTCTGAGAACATTTTCTGGGGATGCAAAAATAGTAAATATAGTTAAAACAGTACAATACAGTAAAAACAACAGTTTAAAACAACTTGTTTATTTTTGAAGCACAGCGTGCGTGATGTGGAGTGATTTGGTGTGTGTGTGTGTGGGGACACGCCCACTTAGAAACAGCACATGGCTGCTGTAGAGAATTCCAGCCATTTTGTGTCCAGAGCTCGCCTGAAGAAGGACTAGAGAGTCCGAAACGTTGCGCAAAGGCCTGGACGTCCACTTTTAGGCCTCCGTCATGAGACTGGGTGACGTAGAGAGCCAAAGAAAAATTATTTCCTTCATCTATACCGATGAAGTGGTACGCTCACTGCTTTTTTCTTTGCGGAAACGTGCACAACAGCACACACACTGAACCTAACCGACACAAATCGCTGTGCAAACCTAGGTGGCATAACCACTAGTTCTCTGAGCCCTATTTGGGATTTTTTGCATCAACAGAAATATGTTTTTGGATCACTGGAAGCCGAGGATTGGCGGCCGGTGATGTACAGAGCCCGTGCACAACCATGATTGGACTCTGGTCTGATCATTGGATTTTTTACTCCCTAACCGAAGCCAGTGCCTGCAGCTATGGACCTCTCCTTGGTGACCGGGGACTCTGAGAACATTTTCTGGGGATGCAAAAATAGTAAATATAGTTAAAACAGTACAATACAGTAAAAACAACAGTTTAAAACAACTTGTTTATTTTTGAAGCACAGCGTGCGTGATGTGGAGTGATTTGGTGTGTGTGTGTGTGGGGACACGCCCACTTAGAAACAGCACATGGCTGCTGTAGAGAATTCCAGCCATTTTGTGTCCAGAGCTCGCCTGAAGAAGGACTAGAGAGTCCGAAACGTTGCGCAAAGGCCTGGACGTCCACTTTTAGGCCTCCGTCATGAGACTGGGTGACGTAGAGAGCCAAAGAAAAATTATTTCCTTCATCTATACCGATGAAGTGGTACGCTCACTGCTTTTTTCTTTGCGGAAACGTGCACAACAGCACACACACTGAACCTAACCGACACAAATCGCTGTGCAAACCTAGGTGGCATAACCACTAGTTCTCTGAGCCCTATTTGGGATTTTTTGCATCAACAGAAATATGTTTTTGGATCACTGGAAGCCGAGGATTGGCGGCCGGTGATGTACAGAGCCCGTGCACAACCATGATTGGACTCTGGTCTGATCATTGGATTTTTTACTCCCTAACCGAAGCCAGTGCCTGCAGCTATGGACCTCTCCTTGGTGACCGGGGACTCTGAGAACATTTTCTGGGGATGCAAAAATAGTAAATATAGTTAAAACAGTACAATACAGTAAAAACAACAGTTTAAAACAACTTGTTTATTTTTGAAGCACAGCGTGCGTGATGTGGAGTGATTTGGTGTGTGTGTGTGTGGGGACACGCCCACTTAGAAACAGCACATGGCTGCTGTAGAGAATTCCAGCCATTTTGTGTCCAGAGCTCGCCTGAAGAAGGACTAGAGAGTCCGAAACGTTGCGCAAAGGCCTGGACGTCCACTTTTAGGCCTCCGTCATGAGACTGGGTGACGTAGAGAGCCAAAGAAAAATTATTTCCTTCATCTATACCGATGAAGTGGTACGCTCACTGCTTTTTTCTTTGCGGAAACGTGCACAACAGCACACACACTGAACCTAACCGACACAAATCGCTGTGCAAACCTAGGTGGCATAACCACTAGTTCTCTGAGCCCTATTTGGGATTTTTTGCATCAACAGAAATATGTTTTTGGATCACTGGAAGCCGAGGATTGGCGGCCGGTGATGTACAGAGCCCGTGCACAACCATGATTGGACTCTGGTCTGATCATTGGATTTTTTACTCCCTAACCGAAGCCAGTGCCTGCAGCTATGGACCTCTCCTTGGTGACCGGGGACTCTGAGAACATTTTCTGGGGATGCAAAAATAGTAAATATAGTTAAAACAGTACAATACAGTAAAAACAACAGTTTAAAACAACTTGTTTATTTTTGAAGCACAGCGTGCGTGATGTGGAGTGATTTGGTGTGTGTGTGTGTGGGGACACGCCCACTTAGAAACAGCACATGGCTGCTGTAGAGAATTCCAGCCATTTTGTGTCCAGAGCTCGCCTGAAGAAGGACTAGAGAGTCCGAAACGTTGCGCAAAGGCCTGGACGTCCACTTTTAGGCCTCCGTCATGAGACTGGGTGACGTAGAGAGCCAAAGAAAAATTATTTCCTTCATCTATACCGATGAAGTGGTACGCTCACTGCTTTTTTCTTTGCGGAAACGTGCACAACAGCACACACACTGAACCTAACCGACACAAATCGCTGTGCAAACCTAGGTGGCATAACCACTAGTTCTCTGAGCCCTATTTGGGATTTTTTGCATCAACAGAAATATGTTTTTGGATCACTGGAAGCCGAGGATTGGCGGCCGGTGATGTACAGAGCCCGTGCACAACCATGATTGGACTCTGGTCTGATCATTGGATTTTTTACTCCCTAACCGAAGCCAGTGCCTGCAGCTATGGACCTCTCCTTGGTGACCGGGGACTCTGAGAACATTTTCTGGGGATGCAAAAATAGTAAATATAGTTAAAACAGTACAATACAGTAAAAACAACAGTTTAAAACAACTTGTTTATTTTTGAAGCACAGCGTGCGTGATGTGGAGTGATTTGGTGTGTGTGTGTGTGGGGACACGCCCACTTAGAAACAGCACATGGCTGCTGTAGAGAATTCCAGCCATTTTGTGTCCAGAGCTCGCCTGAAGAAGGACTAGAGAGTCCGAAACGTTGCGCAAAGGCCTGGACGTCCACTTTTAGGCCTCCGTCATGAGACTGGGTGACGTAGAGAGCCAAAGAAAAATTATTTCCTTCATCTATACCGATGAAGTGGTACGCTCACTGCTTTTTTCTTTGCGGAAACGTGCACAACAGCACACACACTGAACCTAACCGACACAAATCGCTGTGCAAACCTAGGTGGCATAACCACTAGTTCTCTGAGCCCTATTTGGGATTTTTTGCATCAACAGAAATATGTTTTTGGATCACTGGAAGCCGAGGATTGGCGGCCGGTGATGTACAGAGCCCGTGCACAACCATGATTGGACTCTGGTCTGATCATTGGATTTTTTACTCCCTAACCGAAGCCAGTGCCTGCAGCTATGGACCTCTCCTTGGTGACCGGGGACTCTGAGAACATTTTCTGGGGATGCAAAAATAGTAAATATAGTTAAAACAGTACAATACAGTAAAAACAACAGTTTAAAACAACTTGTTTATTTTTGAAGCACAGCGTGCGTGATGTGGAGTGATTTGGTGTGTGTGTGTGTGGGGACACGCCCACTTAGAAACAGCACATGGCTGCTGTAGAGAATTCCAGCCATTTTGTGTCCAGAGCTCGCCTGAAGAAGGACTAGAGAGTCCGAAACGTTGCGCAAAGGCCTGGACGTCCACTTTTAGGCCTCCGTCATGAGACTGGGTGACGTAGAGAGCCAAAGAAAAATTATTTCCTTCATCTATACCGATGAAGTGGTACGCTCACTGCTTTTTTCTTTGCGGAAACGTGCACAACAGCACACACACTGAACCTAACCGACACAAATCGCTGTGCAAACCTAGGTGGCATAACCACTAGTTCTCTGAGCCCTATTTGGGATTTTTTGCATCAACAGAAATATGTTTTTGGATCACTGGAAGCCGAGGATTGGCGGCCGGTGATGTACAGAGCCCGTGCACAACCATGATTGGACTCTGGTCTGATCATTGGATTTTTTACTCCCTAACCGAAGCCAGTGCCTGCAGCTATGGACCTCTCCTTGGTGACCGGGGACTCTGAGAACATTTTCTGGGGATGCAAAAATAGTAAATATAGTTAAAACAGTACAATACAGTAAAAACAACAGTTTAAAACAACTTGTTTATTTTTGAAGCACAGCGTGCGTGATGTGGAGTGATTTGGTGTGTGTGTGTGTGGGGACACGCCCACTTAGAAACAGCACATGGCTGCTGTAGAGAATTCCAGCCATTTTGTGTCCAGAGCTCGCCTGAAGAAGGACTAGAGAGTCCGAAACGTTGCGCAAAGGCCTGGACGTCCACTTTTAGGCCTCCGTCATGAGACTGGGTGACGTAGAGAGCCAAAGAAAAATTATTTCCTTCATCTATACCGATGAAGTGGTACGCTCACTGCTTTTTTCTTTGCGGAAACGTGCACAACAGCACACACACTGAACCTAACCGACACAAATCGCTGTGCAAACCTAGGTGGCATAACCACTAGTTCTCTGAGCCCTATTTGGGATTTTTTGCATCAACAGAAATATGTTTTTGGATCACTGGAAGCCGAGGATTGGCGGCCGGTGATGTACAGAGCCCGTGCACAACCATGATTGGACTCTGGTCTGATCATTGGATTTTTTACTCCCTAACCGAAGCCAGTGCCTGCAGCTATGGACCTCTCCTTGGTGACCGGGGACTCTGAGAACATTTTCTGGGGATGCAAAAATAGTAAATATAGTTAAAACAGTACAATACAGTAAAAACAACAGTTTAAAACAACTTGTTTATTTTTGAAGCACAGCGTGCGTGATGTGGAGTGATTTGGTGTGTGTGTGTGTGGGGACACGCCCACTTAGAAACAGCACATGGCTGCTGTAGAGAATTCCAGCCATTTTGTGTCCAGAGCTCGCCTGAAGAAGGACTAGAGAGTCCGAAACGTTGCGCAAAGGCCTGGACGTCCACTTTTAGGCCTCCGTCATGAGACTGGGTGACGTAGAGAGCCAAAGAAAAATTATTTCCTTCATCTATACCGATGAAGTGGTACGCTCACTGCTTTTTTCTTTGCGGAAACGTGCACAACAGCACACACACTGAACCTAACCGACACAAATCGCTGTGCAAACCTAGGTGGCATAACCACTAGTTCTCTGAGCCCTATTTGGGATTTTTTGCATCAACAGAAATATGTTTTTGGATCACTGGAAGCCGAGGATTGGCGGCCGGTGATGTACAGAGCCCGTGCACAACCATGATTGGACTCTGGTCTGATCATTGGATTTTTTACTCCCTAACCGAAGCCAGTGCCTGCAGCTATGGACCTCTCCTTGGTGACCGGGGACTCTGAGAACATTTTCTGGGGATGCAAAAATAGTAAATATAGTTAAAACAGTACAATACAGTAAAAACAACAGTTTAAAACAACTTGTTTATTTTTGAAGCACAGCGTGCGTGATGTGGAGTGATTTGGTGTGTGTGTGTGTGGGGACACGCCCACTTAGAAACAGCACATGGCTGCTGTAGAGAATTCCAGCCATTTTGTGTCCAGAGCTCGCCTGAAGAAGGACTAGAGAGTCCGAAACGTTGCGCAAAGGCCTGGACGTCCACTTTTAGGCCTCCGTCATGAGACTGGGTGACGTAGAGAGCCAAAGAAAAATTATTTCCTTCATCTATACCGATGAAGTGGTACGCTCACTGCTTTTTTCTTTGCGGAAACGTGCACAACAGCACACACACTGAACCTAACCGACACAAATCGCTGTGCAAACCTAGGTGGCATAACCACTAGTTCTCTGAGCCCTATTTGGGATTTTTTGCATCAACAGAAATATGTTTTTGGATCACTGGAAGCCGAGGATTGGCGGCCGGTGATGTACAGAGCCCGTGCACAACCATGATTGGACTCTGGTCTGATCATTGGATTTTTTACTCCCTAACCGAAGCCAGTGCCTGCAGCTATGGACCTCTCCTTGGTGACCGGGGACTCTGAGAACATTTTCTGGGGATGCAAAAATAGTAAATATAGTTAAAACAGTACAATACAGTAAAAACAACAGTTTAAAACAACTTGTTTATTTTTGAAGCACAGCGTGCGTGATGTGGAGTGATTTGGTGTGTGTGTGTGTGGGGACACGCCCACTTAGAAACAGCACATGGCTGCTGTAGAGAATTCCAGCCATTTTGTGTCCAGAGCTCGCCTGAAGAAGGACTAGAGAGTCCGAAACGTTGCGCAAAGGCCTGGACGTCCACTTTTAGGCCTCCGTCATGAGACTGGGTGACGTAGAGAGCCAAAGAAAAATTATTTCCTTCATCTATACCGATGAAGTGGTACGCTCACTGCTTTTTTCTTTGCGGAAACGTGCACAACAGCACACACACTGAACCTAACCGACACAAATCGCTGTGCAAACCTAGGTGGCATAACCACTAGTTCTCTGAGCCCTATTTGGGATTTTTTGCATCAACAGAAATATGTTTTTGGATCACTGGAAGCCGAGGATTGGCGGCCGGTGATGTACAGAGCCCGTGCACAACCATGATTGGACTCTGGTCTGATCATTGGATTTTTTACTCCCTAACCGAAGCCAGTGCCTGCAGCTATGGACCTCTCCTTGGTGACCGGGGACTCTGAGAACATTTTCTGGGGATGCAAAAATAGTAAATATAGTTAAAACAGTACAATACAGTAAAAACAACAGTTTAAAACAACTTGTTTATTTTTGAAGCACAGCGTGCGTGATGTGGAGTGATTTGGTGTGTGTGTGTGTGGGGACACGCCCACTTAGAAACAGCACATGGCTGCTGTAGAGAATTCCAGCCATTTTGTGTCCAGAGCTCGCCTGAAGAAGGACTAGAGAGTCCGAAACGTTGCGCAAAGGCCTGGACGTCCACTTTTAGGCCTCCGTCATGAGACTGGGTGACGTAGAGAGCCAAAGAAAAATTATTTCCTTCATCTATACCGATGAAGTGGTACGCTCACTGCTTTTTTCTTTGCGGAAACGTGCACAACAGCACACACACTGAACCTAACCGACACAAATCGCTGTGCAAACCTAGGTGGCATAACCACTAGTTCTCTGAGCCCTATTTGGGATTTTTTGCATCAACAGAAATATGTTTTTGGATCACTGGAAGCCGAGGATTGGCGGCCGGTGATGTACAGAGCCCGTGCACAACCATGATTGGACTCTGGTCTGATCATTGGATTTTTTACTCCCTAACCGAAGCCAGTGCCTGCAGCTATGGACCTCTCCTTGGTGACCGGGGACTCTGAGAACATTTTCTGGGGATGCAAAAATAGTAAATATAGTTAAAACAGTACAATACAGTAAAAACAACAGTTTAAAACAACTTGTTTATTTTTGAAGCACAGCGTGCGTGATGTGGAGTGATTTGGTGTGTGTGTGTGTGGGGACACGCCCACTTAGAAACAGCACATGGCTGCTGTAGAGAATTCCAGCCATTTTGTGTCCAGAGCTCGCCTGAAGAAGGACTAGAGAGTCCGAAACGTTGCGCAAAGGCCTGGACGTCCACTTTTAGGCCTCCGTCATGAGACTGGGTGACGTAGAGAGCCAAAGAAAAATTATTTCCTTCATCTATACCGATGAAGTGGTACGCTCACTGCTTTTTTCTTTGCGGAAACGTGCACAACAGCACACACACTGAACCTAACCGACACAAATCGCTGTGCAAACCTAGGTGGCATAACCACTAGTTCTCTGAGCCCTATTTGGGATTTTTTGCATCAACAGAAATATGTTTTTGGATCACTGGAAGCCGAGGATTGGCGGCCGGTGATGTACAGAGCCCGTGCACAACCATGATTGGACTCTGGTCTGATCATTGGATTTTTTACTCCCTAACCGAAGCCAGTGCCTGCAGCTATGGACCTCTCCTTGGTGACCGGGGACTCTGAGAACATTTTCTGGGGATGCAAAAATAGTAAATATAGTTAAAACAGTACAATACAGTAAAAACAACAGTTTAAAACAACTTGTTTATTTTTGAAGCACAGCGTGCGTGATGTGGAGTGATTTGGTGTGTGTGTGTGTGGGGACACGCCCACTTAGAAACAGCACATGGCTGCTGTAGAGAATTCCAGCCATTTTGTGTCCAGAGCTCGCCTGAAGAAGGACTAGAGAGTCCGAAACGTTGCGCAAAGGCCTGGACGTCCACTTTTAGGCCTCCGTCATGAGACTGGGTGACGTAGAGAGCCAAAGAAAAATTATTTCCTTCATCTATACCGATGAAGTGGTACGCTCACTGCTTTTTTCTTTGCGGAAACGTGCACAACAGCACACACACTGAACCTAACCGACACAAATCGCTGTGCAAACCTAGGTGGCATAACCACTAGTTCTCTGAGCCCTATTTGGGATTTTTTGCATCAACAGAAATATGTTTTTGGATCACTGGAAGCCGAGGATTGGCGGCCGGTGATGTACAGAGCCCGTGCACAACCATGATTGGACTCTGGTCTGATCATTGGATTTTTTACTCCCTAACCGAAGCCAGTGCCTGCAGCTATGGACCTCTCCTTGGTGACCGGGGACTCTGAGAACATTTTCTGGGGATGCAAAAATAGTAAATATAGTTAAAACAGTACAATACAGTAAAAACAACAGTTTAAAACAACTTGTTTATTTTTGAAGCACAGCGTGCGTGATGTGGAGTGATTTGGTGTGTGTGTGTGTGGGGACACGCCCACTTAGAAACAGCACATGGCTGCTGTAGAGAATTCCAGCCATTTTGTGTCCAGAGCTCGCCTGAAGAAGGACTAGAGAGTCCGAAACGTTGCGCAAAGGCCTGGACGTCCACTTTTAGGCCTCCGTCATGAGACTGGGTGACGTAGAGAGCCAAAGAAAAATTATTTCCTTCATCTATACCGATGAAGTGGTACGCTCACTGCTTTTTTCTTTGCGGAAACGTGCACAACAGCACACACACTGAACCTAACCGACACAAATCGCTGTGCAAACCTAGGTGGCATAACCACTAGTTCTCTGAGCCCTATTTGGGATTTTTTGCATCAACAGAAATATGTTTTTGGATCACTGGAAGCCGAGGATTGGCGGCCGGTGATGTACAGAGCCCGTGCACAACCATGATTGGACTCTGGTCTGATCATTGGATTTTTTACTCCCTAACCGAAGCCAGTGCCTGCAGCTATGGACCTCTCCTTGGTGACCGGGGACTCTGAGAACATTTTCTGGGGATGCAAAAATAGTAAATATAGTTAAAACAGTACAATACAGTAAAAACAACAGTTTAAAACAACTTGTTTATTTTTGAAGCACAGCGTGCGTGATGTGGAGTGATTTGGTGTGTGTGTGTGTGGGGACACGCCCACTTAGAAACAGCACATGGCTGCTGTAGAGAATTCCAGCCATTTTGTGTCCAGAGCTCGCCTGAAGAAGGACTAGAGAGTCCGAAACGTTGCGCAAAGGCCTGGACGTCCACTTTTAGGCCTCCGTCATGAGACTGGGTGACGTAGAGAGCCAAAGAAAAATTATTTCCTTCATCTATACCGATGAAGTGGTACGCTCACTGCTTTTTTCTTTGCGGAAACGTGCACAACAGCACACACACTGAACCTAACCGACACAAATCGCTGTGCAAACCTAGGTGGCATAACCACTAGTTCTCTGAGCCCTATTTGGGATTTTTTGCATCAACAGAAATATGTTTTTGGATCACTGGAAGCCGAGGATTGGCGGCCGGTGATGTACAGAGCCCGTGCACAACCATGATTGGACTCTGGTCTGATCATTGGATTTTTTACTCCCTAACCGAAGCCAGTGCCTGCAGCTATGGACCTCTCCTTGGTGACCGGGGACTCTGAGAACATTTTCTGGGGATGCAAAAATAGTAAATATAGTTAAAACAGTACAATACAGTAAAAACAACAGTTTAAAACAACTTGTTTATTTTTGAAGCACAGCGTGCGTGATGTGGAGTGATTTGGTGTGTGTGTGTGTGGGGACACGCCCACTTAGAAACAGCACATGGCTGCTGTAGAGAATTCCAGCCATTTTGTGTCCAGAGCTCGCCTGAAGAAGGACTAGAGAGTCCGAAACGTTGCGCAAAGGCCTGGACGTCCACTTTTAGGCCTCCGTCATGAGACTGGGTGACGTAGAGAGCCAAAGAAAAATTATTTCCTTCATCTATACCGATGAAGTGGTACGCTCACTGCTTTTTTCTTTGCGGAAACGTGCACAACAGCACACACACTGAACCTAACCGACACAAATCGCTGTGCAAACCTAGGTGGCATAACCACTAGTTCTCTGAGCCCTATTTGGGATTTTTTGCATCAACAGAAATATGTTTTTGGATCACTGGAAGCCGAGGATTGGCGGCCGGTGATGTACAGAGCCCGTGCACAACCATGATTGGACTCTGGTCTGATCATTGGATTTTTTACTCCCTAACCGAAGCCAGTGCCTGCAGCTATGGACCTCTCCTTGGTGACCGGGGACTCTGAGAACATTTTCTGGGGATGCAAAAATAGTAAATATAGTTAAAACAGTACAATACAGTAAAAACAACAGTTTAAAACAACTTGTTTATTTTTGAAGCACAGCGTGCGTGATGTGGAGTGATTTGGTGTGTGTGTGTGTGGGGACACGCCCACTTAGAAACAGCACATGGCTGCTGTAGAGAATTCCAGCCATTTTGTGTCCAGAGCTCGCCTGAAGAAGGACTAGAGAGTCCGAAACGTTGCGCAAAGGCCTGGACGTCCACTTTTAGGCCTCCGTCATGAGACTGGGTGACGTAGAGAGCCAAAGAAAAATTATTTCCTTCATCTATACCGATGAAGTGGTACGCTCACTGCTTTTTTCTTTGCGGAAACGTGCACAACAGCACACACACTGAACCTAACCGACACAAATCGCTGTGCAAACCTAGGTGGCATAACCACTAGTTCTCTGAGCCCTATTTGGGATTTTTTGCATCAACAGAAATATGTTTTTGGATCACTGGAAGCCGAGGATTGGCGGCCGGTGATGTACAGAGCCCGTGCACAACCATGATTGGACTCTGGTCTGATCATTGGATTTTTTACTCCCTAACCGAAGCCAGTGCCTGCAGCTATGGACCTCTCCTTGGTGACCGGGGACTCTGAGAACATTTTCTGGGGATGCAAAAATAGTAAATATAGTTAAAACAGTACAATACAGTAAAAACAACAGTTTAAAACAACTTGTTTATTTTTGAAGCACAGCGTGCGTGATGTGGAGTGATTTGGTGTGTGTGTGTGTGGGGACACGCCCACTTAGAAACAGCACATGGCTGCTGTAGAGAATTCCAGCCATTTTGTGTCCAGAGCTCGCCTGAAGAAGGACTAGAGAGTCCGAAACGTTGCGCAAAGGCCTGGACGTCCACTTTTAGGCCTCCGTCATGAGACTGGGTGACGTAGAGAGCCAAAGAAAAATTATTTCCTTCATCTATACCGATGAAGTGGTACGCTCACTGCTTTTTTCTTTGCGGAAACGTGCACAACAGCACACACACTGAACCTAACCGACACAAATCGCTGTGCAAACCTAGGTGGCATAACCACTAGTTCTCTGAGCCCTATTTGGGATTTTTTGCATCAACAGAAATATGTTTTTGGATCACTGGAAGCCGAGGATTGGCGGCCGGTGATGTACAGAGCCCGTGCACAACCATGATTGGACTCTGGTCTGATCATTGGATTTTTTACTCCCTAACCGAAGCCAGTGCCTGCAGCTATGGACCTCTCCTTGGTGACCGGGGACTCTGAGAACATTTTCTGGGGATGCAAAAATAGTAAATATAGTTAAAACAGTACAATACAGTAAAAACAACAGTTTAAAACAACTTGTTTATTTTTGAAGCACAGCGTGCGTGATGTGGAGTGATTTGGTGTGTGTGTGTGTGTGGGGACACGCCCACTTAGAAACAGCACATGGCTGCTGTAGAGAATTCCAGCCATTTTGTGTCCAGAGCTCGCCTGAAGAAGGACTAGAGAGTCCGAAACGTTGCGCAAAGGCCTGGACGTCCACTTTTAGGCCTCCGTCATGAGACTGGGTGACGTAGAGAGCCAAAGAAAAATTATTTCCTTCATCTATACCGATGAAGTGGTACGCTCACTGCTTTTTTCTTTGCGGAAACGTGCACAACAGCACACACACTGAACCTAACCGACACAAATCGCTGTGCAAACCTAGGTGGCATAACCACTAGTTCTCTGAGCCCTATTTGGGATTTTTTGCATCAACAGAAATATGTTTTTGGATCACTGGAAGCCGAGGATTGGCGGCCGGTGATGTACAGAGCCCGTGCACAACCATGATTGGACTCTGGTCTGATCATTGGATTTTTTACTCCCTAACCGAAGCCAGTGCCTGCAGCTATGGACCTCTCCTTGGTGACCGGGGACTCTGAGAACATTTTCTGGGGATGCAAAAATAGTAAATATAGTTAAAACAGTACAATACAGTAAAAACAACAGTTTAAAACAACTTGTTTATTTTTGAAGCACAGCGTGCGTGATGTGGAGTGATTTGGTGTGTGTGTGTGTGGGGACACGCCCACTTAGAAACAGCACATGGCTGCTGTAGAGAATTCCAGCCATTTTGTGTCCAGAGCTCGCCTGAAGAAGGACTAGAGAGTCCGAAACGTTGCGCAAAGGCCTGGACGTCCACTTTTAG
Source organism: Barbus barbus (assembly GCF_936440315.1). Classification (NCBI taxonomy): domain Eukaryota; kingdom Metazoa; phylum Chordata; class Actinopteri; order Cypriniformes; family Cyprinidae; genus Barbus; species Barbus barbus. The sequence goes on along the minus strand of NW_027636796.1, from coordinate 38,053 downwards.
GCCTCCGTCATGAGACTGGGTGACGTAGAGAGCCAAAGAAAAATTATTTCCTTCATCTATACCGATGAAGTGGTACGCTCACTGCTTTTTTCTTTGCGGAAACGTGCACAACAGCACACACACTGAACCTAACCGACACAAATCGCTGTGCAAACCTAGGTGGCATAACCACTAGTTCTCTGAGCCCTATTTGGGATTTTTTGCATCAACAGAAATATGTTTTTGGATCACTGGAAGCCGAGGATTGGCGGCCGGTGATGTACAGAGCCCGTGCACAACCATGATTGGACTCTGGTCTGATCATTGGATTTTTTACTCCCTAACCGAAGCCAGTGCCTGCAGCTATGGACCTCTCCTTGGTGACCGGGGACTCTGAGAACATTTTCTGGGGATGCAAAAATAGTAAATATAGTTAAAACAGTACAATACAGTAAAAACAACAGTTTAAAACAACTTGTTTATTTTTGAAGCACAGCGTGCGTGATGTGGAGTGATTTGGTGTGTGTGTGTGTGGGGACACGCCCACTTAGAAACAGCACATGGCTGCTGTAGAGAATTCCAGCCATTTTGTGTCCAGAGCTCGCCTGAAGAAGGACTAGAGAGTCCGAAACGTTGCGCAAAGGCCTGGACGTCCACTTTTAGGCCTCCGTCATGAGACTGGGTGACGTAGAGAGCCAAAGAAAAATTATTTCCTTCATCTATACCGATGAAGTGGTACGCTCACTGCTTTTTTCTTTGCGGAAACGTGCACAACAGCACACACACTGAACCTAACCGACACAAATCGCTGTGCAAACCTAGGTGGCATAACCACTAGTTCTCTGAGCCCTATTTGGGATTTTTTGCATCAACAGAAATATGTTTTTGGATCACTGGAAGCCGAGGATTGGCGGCCGGTGATGTACAGAGCCCGTGCACAACCATGATTGGACTCTGGTCTGATCATTGGATTTTTTACTCCCTAACCGAAGCCAGTGCCTGCAGCTATGGACCTCTCCTTGGTGACCGGGGACTCTGAGAACATTTTCTGGGGATGCAAAAATAGTAAATATAGTTAAAACAGTACAATACAGTAAAAACAACAGTTTAAAACAACTTGTTTATTTTTGAAGCACAGCGTGCGTGATGTGGAGTGATTTGGTGTGTGTGTGTGTGGGGACACGCCCACTTAGAAACAGCACATGGCTGCTGTAGAGAATTCCAGCCATTTTGTGTCCAGAGCTCGCCTGAAGAAGGACTAGAGAGTCCGAAACGTTGCGCAAAGGCCTGGACGTCCACTTTTAGGCCTCCGTCATGAGACTGGGTGACGTAGAGAGCCAAAGAAAAATTATTTCCTTCATCTATACCGATGAAGTGGTACGCTCACTGCTTTTTTCTTTGCGGAAACGTGCACAACAGCACACACACTGAACCTAACCGACACAAATCGCTGTGCAAACCTAGGTGGCATAACCACTAGTTCTCTGAGCCCTATTTGGGATTTTTTGCATCAACAGAAATATGTTTTTGGATCACTGGAAGCCGAGGATTGGCGGCCGGTGATGTACAGAGCCCGTGCACAACCATGATTGGACTCTGGTCTGATCATTGGATTTTTTACTCCCTAACCGAAGCCAGTGCCTGCAGCTATGGACCTCTCCTTGGTGACCGGGGACTCTGAGAACATTTTCTGGGGATGCAAAAATAGTAAATATAGTTAAAACAGTACAATACAGTAAAAACAACAGTTTAAAACAACTTGTTTATTTTTGAAGCACAGCGTGCGTGATGTGGAGTGATTTGGTGTGTGTGTGTGTGGGGACACGCCCACTTAGAAACAGCACATGGCTGCTGTAGAGAATTCCAGCCATTTTGTGTCCAGAGCTCGCCTGAAGAAGGACTAGAGAGTCCGAAACGTTGCGCAAAGGCCTGGACGTCCACTTTTAGGCCTCCGTCATGAGACTGGGTGACGTAGAGAGCCAAAGAAAAATTATTTCCTTCATCTATACCGATGAAGTGGTACGCTCACTGCTTTTTTCTTTGCGGAAACGTGCACAACAGCACACACACTGAACCTAACCGACACAAATCGCTGTGCAAACCTAGGTGGCATAACCACTAGTTCTCTGAGCCCTATTTGGGATTTTTTGCATCAACAGAAATATGTTTTTGGATCACTGGAAGCCGAGGATTGGCGGCCGGTGATGTACAGAGCCCGTGCACAACCATGATTGGACTCTGGTCTGATCATTGGATTTTTTACTCCCTAACCGAAGCCAGTGCCTGCAGCTATGGACCTCTCCTTGGTGACCGGGGACTCTGAGAACATTTTCTGGGGATGCAAAAATAGTAAATATAGTTAAAACAGTACAATACAGTAAAAACAACAGTTTAAAACAACTTGTTTATTTTTGAAGCACAGCGTGCGTGATGTGGAGTGATTTGGTGTGTGTGTGTGTGGGGACACGCCCACTTAGAAACAGCACATGGCTGCTGTAGAGAATTCCAGCCATTTTGTGTCCAGAGCTCGCCTGAAGAAGGACTAGAGAGTCCGAAACGTTGCGCAAAGGCCTGGACGTCCACTTTTAGGCCTCCGTCATGAGACTGGGTGACGTAGAGAGCCAAAGAAAAATTATTTCCTTCATCTATACCGATGAAGTGGTACGCTCACTGCTTTTTTCTTTGCGGAAACGTGCACAACAGCACACACACTGAACCTAACCGACACAAATCGCTGTGCAAACCTAGGTGGCATAACCACTAGTTCTCTGAGCCCTATTTGGGATTTTTTGCATCAACAGAAATATGTTTTTGGATCACTGGAAGCCGAGGATTGGCGGCCGGTGATGTACAGAGCCCGTGCACAACCATGATTGGACTCTGGTCTGATCATTGGATTTTTTACTCCCTAACCGAAGCCAGTGCCTGCAGCTATGGACCTCTCCTTGGTGACCGGGGACTCTGAGAACATTTTCTGGGGATGCAAAAATAGTAAATATAGTTAAAACAGTACAATACAGTAAAAACAACAGTTTAAAACAACTTGTTTATTTTTGAAGCACAGCGTGCGTGATGTGGAGTGATTTGGTGTGTGTGTGTGTGGGGACACGCCCACTTAGAAACAGCACATGGCTGCTGTAGAGAATTCCAGCCATTTTGTGTCCAGAGCTCGCCTGAAGAAGGACTAGAGAGTCCGAAACGTTGCGCAAAGGCCTGGACGTCCACTTTTAGGCCTCCGTCATGAGACTGGGTGACGTAGAGAGCCAAAGAAAAATTATTTCCTTCATCTATACCGATGAAGTGGTACGCTCACTGCTTTTTTCTTTGCGGAAACGTGCACAACAGCACACACACTGAACCTAACCGACACAAATCGCTGTGCAAACCTAGGTGGCATAACCACTAGTTCTCTGAGCCCTATTTGGGATTTTTTGCATCAACAGAAATATGTTTTTGGATCACTGGAAGCCGAGGATTGGCGGCCGGTGATGTACAGAGCCCGTGCACAACCATGATTGGACTCTGGTCTGATCATTGGATTTTTTACTCCCTAACCGAAGCCAGTGCCTGCAGCTATGGACCTCTCCTTGGTGACCGGGGACTCTGAGAACATTTTCTGGGGATGCAAAAATAGTAAATATAGTTAAAACAGTACAATACAGTAAAAACAACAGTTTAAAACAACTTGTTTATTTTTGAAGCACAGCGTGCGTGATGTGGAGTGATTTGGTGTGTGTGTGTGTGGGGACACGCCCACTTAGAAACAGCACATGGCTGCTGTAGAGAATTCCAGCCATTTTGTGTCCAGAGCTCGCCTGAAGAAGGACTAGAGAGTCCGAAACGTTGCGCAAAGGCCTGGACGTCCACTTTTAGGCCTCCGTCATGAGACTGGGTGACGTAGAGAGCCAAAGAAAAATTATTTCCTTCATCTATACCGATGAAGTGGTACGCTCACTGCTTTTTTCTTTGCGGAAACGTGCACAACAGCACACACACTGAACCTAACCGACACAAATCGCTGTGCAAACCTAGGTGGCATAACCACTAGTTCTCTGAGCCCTATTTGGGATTTTTTGCATCAACAGAAATATGTTTTTGGATCACTGGAAGCCGAGGATTGGCGGCCGGTGATGTACAGAGCCCGTGCACAACCATGATTGGACTCTGGTCTGATCATTGGATTTTTTACTCCCTAACCGAAGCCAGTGCCTGCAGCTATGGACCTCTCCTTGGTGACCGGGGACTCTGAGAACATTTTCTGGGGATGCAAAAATAGTAAATATAGTTAAAACAGTACAATACAGTAAAAACAACAGTTTAAAACAACTTGTTTATTTTTGAAGCACAGCGTGCGTGATGTGGAGTGATTTGGTGTGTGTGTGTGTGGGGACACGCCCACTTAGAAACAGCACATGGCTGCTGTAGAGAATTCCAGCCATTTTGTGTCCAGAGCTCGCCTGAAGAAGGACTAGAGAGTCCGAAACGTTGCGCAAAGGCCTGGACGTCCACTTTTAGGCCTCCGTCATGAGACTGGGTGACGTAGAGAGCCAAAGAAAAATTATTTCCTTCATCTATACCGATGAAGTGGTACGCTCACTGCTTTTTTCTTTGCGGAAACGTGCACAACAGCACACACACTGAACCTAACCGACACAAATCGCTGTGCAAACCTAGGTGGCATAACCACTAGTTCTCTGAGCCCTATTTGGGATTTTTTGCATCAACAGAAATATGTTTTTGGATCACTGGAAGCCGAGGATTGGCGGCCGGTGATGTACAGAGCCCGTGCACAACCATGATTGGACTCTGGTCTGATCATTGGATTTTTTACTCCCTAACCGAAGCCAGTGCCTGCAGCTATGGACCTCTCCTTGGTGACCGGGGACTCTGAGAACATTTTCTGGGGATGCAAAAATAGTAAATATAGTTAAAACAGTACAATACAGTAAAAACAACAGTTTAAAACAACTTGTTTATTTTTGAAGCACAGCGTGCGTGATGTGGAGTGATTTGGTGTGTGTGTGTGTGGGGACACGCCCACTTAGAAACAGCACATGGCTGCTGTAGAGAATTCCAGCCATTTTGTGTCCAGAGCTCGCCTGAAGAAGGACTAGAGAGTCCGAAACGTTGCGCAAAGGCCTGGACGTCCACTTTTAGGCCTCCGTCATGAGACTGGGTGACGTAGAGAGCCAAAGAAAAATTATTTCCTTCATCTATACCGATGAAGTGGTACGCTCACTGCTTTTTTCTTTGCGGAAACGTGCACAACAGCACACACACTGAACCTAACCGACACAAATCGCTGTGCAAACCTAGGTGGCATAACCACTAGTTCTCTGAGCCCTATTTGGGATTTTTTGCATCAACAGAAATATGTTTTTGGATCACTGGAAGCCGAGGATTGGCGGCCGGTGATGTACAGAGCCCGTGCACAACCATGATTGGACTCTGGTCTGATCATTGGATTTTTTACTCCCTAACCGAAGCCAGTGCCTGCAGCTATGGACCTCTCCTTGGTGACCGGGGACTCTGAGAACATTTTCTGGGGATGCAAAAATAGTAAATATAGTTAAAACAGTACAATACAGTAAAAACAACAGTTTAAAACAACTTGTTTATTTTTGAAGCACAGCGTGCGTGATGTGGAGTGATTTGGTGTGTGTGTGTGTGGGGACACGCCCACTTAGAAACAGCACATGGCTGCTGTAGAGAATTCCAGCCATTTTGTGTCCAGAGCTCGCCTGAAGAAGGACTAGAGAGTCCGAAACGTTGCGCAAAGGCCTGGACGTCCACTTTTAGGCCTCCGTCATGAGACTGGGTGACGTAGAGAGCCAAAGAAAAATTATTTCCTTCATCTATACCGATGAAGTGGTACGCTCACTGCTTTTTTCTTTGCGGAAACGTGCACAACAGCACACACACTGAACCTAACCGACACAAATCGCTGTGCAAACCTAGGTGGCATAACCACTAGTTCTCTGAGCCCTATTTGGGATTTTTTGCATCAACAGAAATATGTTTTTGGATCACTGGAAGCCGAGGATTGGCGGCCGGTGATGTACAGAGCCCGTGCACAACCATGATTGGACTCTGGTCTGATCATTGGATTTTTTACTCCCTAACCGAAGCCAGTGCCTGCAGCTATGGACCTCTCCTTGGTGACCGGGGACTCTGAGAACATTTTCTGGGGATGCAAAAATAGTAAATATAGTTAAAACAGTACAATACAGTAAAAACAACAGTTTAAAACAACTTGTTTATTTTTGAAGCACAGCGTGCGTGATGTGGAGTGATTTGGTGTGTGTGTGTGTGGGGACACGCCCACTTAGAAACAGCACATGGCTGCTGTAGAGAATTCCAGCCATTTTGTGTCCAGAGCTCGCCTGAAGAAGGACTAGAGAGTCCGAAACGTTGCGCAAAGGCCTGGACGTCCACTTTTAGGCCTCCGTCATGAGACTGGGTGACGTAGAGAGCCAAAGAAAAATTATTTCCTTCATCTATACCGATGAAGTGGTACGCTCACTGCTTTTTTCTTTGCGGAAACGTGCACAACAGCACACACACTGAACCTAACCGACACAAATCGCTGTGCAAACCTAGGTGGCATAACCACTAGTTCTCTGAGCCCTATTTGGGATTTTTTGCATCAACAGAAATATGTTTTTGGATCACTGGAAGCCGAGGATTGGCGGCCGGTGATGTACAGAGCCCGTGCACAACCATGATTGGACTCTGGTCTGATCATTGGATTTTTTACTCCCTAACCGAAGCCAGTGCCTGCAGCTATGGACCTCTCCTTGGTGACCGGGGACTCTGAGAACATTTTCTGGGGATGCAAAAATAGTAAATATAGTTAAAACAGTACAATACAGTAAAAACAACAGTTTAAAACAACTTGTTTATTTTTGAAGCACAGCGTGCGTGATGTGGAGTGATTTGGTGTGTGTGTGTGTGGGGACACGCCCACTTAGAAACAGCACATGGCTGCTGTAGAGAATTCCAGCCATTTTGTGTCCAGAGCTCGCCTGAAGAAGGACTAGAGAGTCCGAAACGTTGCGCAAAGGCCTGGACGTCCACTTTTAGGCCTCCGTCATGAGACTGGGTGACGTAGAGAGCCAAAGAAAAATTATTTCCTTCATCTATACCGATGAAGTGGTACGCTCACTGCTTTTTTCTTTGCGGAAACGTGCACAACAGCACACACACTGAACCTAACCGACACAAATCGCTGTGCAAACCTAGGTGGCATAACCACTAGTTCTCTGAGCCCTATTTGGGATTTTTTGCATCAACAGAAATATGTTTTTGGATCACTGGAAGCCGAGGATTGGCGGCCGGTGATGTACAGAGCCCGTGCACAACCATGATTGGACTCTGGTCTGATCATTGGATTTTTTACTCCCTAACCGAAGCCAGTGCCTGCAGCTATGGACCTCTCCTTGGTGACCGGGGACTCTGAGAACATTTTCTGGGGATGCAAAAATAGTAAATATAGTTAAAACAGTACAATACAGTAAAAACAACAGTTTAAAACAACTTGTTTATTTTTGAAGCACAGCGTGCGTGATGTGGAGTGATTTGGTGTGTGTGTGTGTGGGGACACGCCCACTTAGAAACAGCACATGGCTGCTGTAGAGAATTCCAGCCATTTTGTGTCCAGAGCTCGCCTGAAGAAGGACTAGAGAGTCCGAAACGTTGCGCAAAGGCCTGGACGTCCACTTTTAGGCCTCCGTCATGAGACTGGGTGACGTAGAGAGCCAAAGAAAAATTATTTCCTTCATCTATACCGATGAAGTGGTACGCTCACTGCTTTTTTCTTTGCGGAAACGTGCACAACAGCACACACACTGAACCTAACCGACACAAATCGCTGTGCAAACCTAGGTGGCATAACCACTAGTTCTCTGAGCCCTATTTGGGATTTTTTGCATCAACAGAAATATGTTTTTGGATCACTGGAAGCCGAGGATTGGCGGCCGGTGATGTACAGAGCCCGTGCACAACCATGATTGGACTCTGGTCTGATCATTGGATTTTTTACTCCCTAACCGAAGCCAGTGCCTGCAGCTATGGACCTCTCCTTGGTGACCGGGGACTCTGAGAACATTTTCTGGGGATGCAAAAATAGTAAATATAGTTAAAACAGTACAATACAGTAAAAACAACAGTTTAAAACAACTTGTTTATTTTTGAAGCACAGCGTGCGTGATGTGGAGTGATTTGGTGTGTGTGTGTGTGGGGACACGCCCACTTAGAAACAGCACATGGCTGCTGTAGAGAATTCCAGCCATTTTGTGTCCAGAGCTCGCCTGAAGAAGGACTAGAGAGTCCGAAACGTTGCGCAAAGGCCTGGACGTCCACTTTTAGGCCTCCGTCATGAGACTGGGTGACGTAGAGAGCCAAAGAAAAATTATTTCCTTCATCTATACCGATGAAGTGGTACGCTCACTGCTTTTTTCTTTGCGGAAACGTGCACAACAGCACACACACTGAACCTAACCGACACAAATCGCTGTGCAAACCTAGGTGGCATAACCACTAGTTCTCTGAGCCCTATTTGGGATTTTTTGCATCAACAGAAATATGTTTTTGGATCACTGGAAGCCGAGGATTGGCGGCCGGTGATGTACAGAGCCCGTGCACAACCATGATTGGACTCTGGTCTGATCATTGGATTTTTTACTCCCTAACCGAAGCCAGTGCCTGCAGCTATGGACCTCTCCTTGGTGACCGGGGACTCTGAGAACATTTTCTGGGGATGCAAAAATAGTAAATATAGTTAAAACAGTACAATACAGTAAAAACAACAGTTTAAAACAACTTGTTTATTTTTGAAGCACAGCGTGCGTGATGTGGAGTGATTTGGTGTGTGTGTGTGTGGGGACACGCCCACTTAGAAACAGCACATGGCTGCTGTAGAGAATTCCAGCCATTTTGTGTCCAGAGCTCGCCTGAAGAAGGACTAGAGAGTCCGAAACGTTGCGCAAAGGCCTGGACGTCCACTTTTAGGCCTCCGTCATGAGACTGGGTGACGTAGAGAGCCAAAGAAAAATTATTTCCTTCATCTATACCGATGAAGTGGTACGCTCACTGCTTTTTTCTTTGCGGAAACGTGCACAACAGCACACACACTGAACCTAACCGACACAAATCGCTGTGCAAACCTAGGTGGCATAACCACTAGTTCTCTGAGCCCTATTTGGGATTTTTTGCATCAACAGAAATATGTTTTTGGATCACTGGAAGCCGAGGATTGGCGGCCGGTGATGTACAGAGCCCGTGCACAACCATGATTGGACTCTGGTCTGATCATTGGATTTTTTACTCCCTAACCGAAGCCAGTGCCTGCAGCTATGGACCTCTCCTTGGTGACCGGGGACTCTGAGAACATTTTCTGGGGATGCAAAAATAGTAAATATAGTTAAAACAGTACAATACAGTAAAAACAACAGTTTAAAACAACTTGTTTATTTTTGAAGCACAGCGTGCGTGATGTGGAGTGATTTGGTGTGTGTGTGTGTGGGGACACGCCCACTTAGAAACAGCACATGGCTGCTGTAGAGAATTCCAGCCATTTTGTGTCCAGAGCTCGCCTGAAGAAGGACTAGAGAGTCCGAAACGTTGCGCAAAGGCCTGGACGTCCACTTTTAGGCCTCCGTCATGAGACTGGGTGACGTAGAGAGCCAAAGAAAAATTATTTCCTTCATCTATACCGATGAAGTGGTACGCTCACTGCTTTTTTCTTTGCGGAAACGTGCACAACAGCACACACACTGAACCTAACCGACACAAATCGCTGTGCAAACCTAGGTGGCATAACCACTAGTTCTCTGAGCCCTATTTGGGATTTTTTGCATCAACAGAAATATGTTTTTGGATCACTGGAAGCCGAGGATTGGCGGCCGGTGATGTACAGAGCCCGTGCACAACCATGATTGGACTCTGGTCTGATCATTGGATTTTTTACTCCCTAACCTAACCCTAACCCTAACCCTAACCCTAACCCTAACCCTAACTCTAACCCTAACCCTAACCCTAACCTAACCCTAACCCTAACCCTAACAACAGCACACACACTGAACCTAACCGACACAAATCGCTGTGCAAACCTAGGTGGCATAACCACTAGTTCTCTGAGCCCTATTTGGGATTTTTTGCATCAACGGAAATATGTTTTTGGATCACTGGAAGCCGAGGAGTGGCGGCCGGTGATGTACAGAGCCCGTGCACAACCATGATCGGACTCTGGTCTGATCATTGGATTTTTTACTTCCTAACCCAAGCCAGTGCCTGCAGCTATGGACCTCTCCTTGGTGACCGGGGACTCTGAGGACATTTTCTGGGGATGCAAAAATATTAAATACACTTAAAAAAGTAAGAACAACAGCTTAAAACAGCTTATTTATTTTTGAAACACAATATACGTGATATTTAGTGATTTGGTGTGTGTGTGTGTGTGTGGGGACACGCCCACTTAGAAACAGCACATGGCTGCTGTGAAGTATTCCAGCCATTTTGTGTCCAGAGCTCGCCTGAAGAAGGACTAGAGAGTCCGAAACGTTGCGCAAAGGCCTGGACGTCCACTTTTAGGCCTCCGTCATGAGAATGGGTGACGTAGAGAGCCATACAAAAATTATTTCCTTCATCTATACCGATGAAGTGGTACTTTCACTGCTTTTTTCTTTGGGGAAACCCTAACAACAGCACACACACTGAACCTAACCGACACAAATCGCTGTGCAAACCTAGGTGGCATAACCACTAGTTCTCTGAGCCCTATTTGGGATTTTTTGCATCAACGGAAATATGTTTTTGGATCACTGGAAGCCGAGGAGTGGCGGCCGGTGATGTACAGAGCCCGTGCACAACCATGATCGGACTCTGGTCTGATCATTGGATTTTTTACTTCCTAACCCAAGCCAGTGCCTGCAGCTATGGACCTCTCCTTGGTGACCGGGGACTCTGAGGACATTTTCTGGGGATGCAAAAATATTAAATACACTTAAAAAAGTAAGAACAACAGCTTAAAACAGCTTATTTATTTTTGAAACACAATATACGTGATATTTAGTGATTTGGTGTGTGTGTGTGTGTGTGGGGACACGCCCACTTAGAAACAGCACATGGCTGCTGTGAAGTATTCCAGCCATTTTGTGTCCAGAGCTCGCCTGAAGAAGGACTAGAGAGTCCGAAACGTTGCGCAAAGGCCTGGACGTCCACTTTTAGGCCTCCGTCATGAGAATGGGTGACGTAGAGAGCCATACAAAAATTATTTCCTTCATCTATACCGATGAAGTGGTACTTTCACTGCTTTTTTCTTTGGGGAAACCCTAACAACAGCACACACACTGAACCTAACCGACACAAATCGCTGTGCAAACCTAGGTGGCATAACCACTAGTTCTCTGAGCCCTATTTGGGATTTTTTGCATCAACGGAAATATGTTTTTGGATCACTGGAAGCCGAGGAGTGGCGGCCGGTGATGTACAGAGCCCGTGCACAACCATGATCGGACTCTGGTCTGATCATTGGATTTTTTACTTCCTAACCCAAGCCAGTGCCTGCAGCTATGGACCTCTCCTTGGTGACCGGGGACTCTGAGGACATTTTCTGGGGATGCAAAAATATTAAATACACTTAAAAAAGTAAGAACAACAGCTTAAAACAGCTTATTTATTTTTGAAACACAATATACGTGATATTTAGTGATTTGGTGTGTGTGTGTGTGTGTGGGGACACGCCCACTTAGAAACAGCACATGGCTGCTGTGAAGTATTCCAGCCATTTTGTGTCCAGAGCTCGCCTGAAGAAGGACTAGAGAGTCCGAAACGTTGCGCAAAGGCCTGGACGTCCACTTTTAGGCCTCCGTCATGAGAATGGGTGACGTAGAGAGCCATACAAAAATTATTTCCTTCATCTATACCGATGAAGTGGTACTTTCACTGCTTTTTTCTTTGGGGAAACCCTAACAACAGCACACACACTGAACCTAACCGACACAAATCGCTGTGCAAACCTAGGTGGCATAACCACTAGTTCTCTGAGCCCTATTTGGGATTTTTTGCATCAACGGAAATATGTTTTTGGATCACTGGAAGCCGAGGAGTGGCGGCCGGTGATGTACAGAGCCCGTGCACAACCATGATCGGACTCTGGTCTGATCATTGGATTTTTTACTTCCTAACCCAAGCCAGTGCCTGCAGCTATGGACCTCTCCTTGGTGACCGGGGACTCTGAGGACATTTTCTGGGGATGCAAAAATATTAAATACACTTAAAAAAGTAAGAACAACAGCTTAAAACAGCTTATTTATTTTTGAAACACAATATACGTGATATTTAGTGATTTGGTGTGTGTGTGTGTGTGTGGGGACACGCCCACTTAGAAACAGCACATGGCTGCTGTGAAGTATTCCAGCCATTTTGTGTCCAGAGCTCGCCTGAAGAAGGACTAGAGAGTCCGAAACGTTGCGCAAAGGCCTGGACGTCCACTTTTAGGCCTCCGTCATGAGAATGGGTGACGTAGAGAGCCATACAAAAATTATTTCCTTCATCTATACCGATGAAGTGGTACTTTCACTGCTTTTTTCTTTGGGGAAACCCTAACAACAGCACACACACTGAACCTAACCGACACAAATCGCTGTGCAAACCTAGGTGGCATAACCACTAGTTCTCTGAGCCCTATTTGGGATTTTTTGCATCAACGGAAATATGTTTTTGGATCACTGGAAGCCGAGGAGTGGCGGCCGGTGATGTACAGAGCCCGTGCACAACCATGATCGGACTCTGGTCTGATCATTGGATTTTTTACTTCCTAACCCAAGCCAGTGCCTGCAGCTATGGACCTCTCCTTGGTGACCGGGGACTCTGAGGACATTTTCTGGGGATGCAAAAATATTAAATACACTTAAAAAAGTAAGAACAACAGCTTAAAACAGCTTATTTATTTTTGAAACACAATATACGTGATATTTAGTGATTTGGTGTGTGTGTGTGTGTGTGGGGACACGCCCACTTAGAAACAGCACATGGCTGCTGTGAAGTATTCCAGCCATTTTGTGTCCAGAGCTCGCCTGAAGAAGGACTAGAGAGTCCGAAACGTTGCGCAAAGGCCTGGACGTCCACTTTTAGGCCTCCGTCATGAGAATGGGTGACGTAGAGAGCCATACAAAAATTATTTCCTTCATCTATACCGATGAAGTGGTACTTTCACTGCTTTTTTCTTTGGGGAAACCCTAACAACAGCACACACACTGAACCTAACCGACACAAATCGCTGTGCAAACCTAGGTGGCATAACCACTAGTTCTCTGAGCCCTATTTGGGATTTTTTGCATCAACGGAAATATGTTTTTGGATCACTGGAAGCCGAGGAGTGGCGGCCGGTGATGTACAGAGCCCGTGCACAACCATGATCGGACTCTGGTCTGATCATTGGATTTTTTACTTCCTAACCCAAGCCAGTGCCTGCAGCTATGGACCTCTCCTTGGTGACCGGGGACTCTGAGGACATTTTCTGGGGATGCAAAAATATTAAATACACTTAAAAAAGTAAGAACAACAGCTTAAAACAGCTTATTTATTTTTGAAACACAATATACGTGATATTTAGTGATTTGGTGTGTGTGTGTGTGTGTGGGGACACGCCCACTTAGAAACAGCACATGGCTGCTGTGAAGTATTCCAGCCATTTTGTGTCCAGAGCTCGCCTGAAGAAGGACTAGAGAGTCCGAAACGTTGCGCAAAGGCCTGGACGTCCACTTTTAGGCCTCCGTCATGAGAATGGGTGACGTAGAGAGCCATACAAAAATTATTTCCTTCATCTATACCGATGAAGTGGTACTTTCACTGCTTTTTTCTTTGGGGAAACCCTAACAACAGCACACACACTGAACCTAACCGACACAAATCGCTGTGCAAACCTAGGTGGCATAACCACTAGTTCTCTGAGCCCTATTTGGGATTTTTTGCATCAACGGAAATATGTTTTTGGATCACTGGAAGCCGAGGAGTGGCGGCCGGTGATGTACAGAGCCCGTGCACAACCATGATCGGACTCTGGTCTGATCATTGGATTTTTTACTTCCTAACCCAAGCCAGTGCCTGCAGCTATGGACCTCTCCTTGGTGACCGGGGACTCTGAGGACATTTTCTGGGGATGCAAAAATATTAAATACACTTAAAAAAGTAAGAACAACAGCTTAAAACAGCTTATTTATTTTTGAAACACAATATACGTGATATTTAGTGATTTGGTGTGTGTGTGTGTGTGTGGGGACACGCCCACTTAGAAACAGCACATGGCTGCTGTGAAGTATTCCAGCCATTTTGTGTCCAGAGCTCGCCTGAAGAAGGACTAGAGAGTCCGAAACGTTGCGCAAAGGCCTGGACGTCCACTTTTAGGCCTCCGTCATGAGAATGGGTGACGTAGAGAGCCATACAAAAATTATTTCCTTCATCTATACCGATGAAGTGGTACTTTCACTGCTTTTTTCTTTGGGGAAACCCTAACAACAGCACACACACTGAACCTAACCGACACAAATCGCTGTGCAAACCTAGGTGGCATAACCACTAGTTCTCTGAGCCCTATTTGGGATTTTTTGCATCAACGGAAATATGTTTTTGGATCACTGGAAGCCGAGGAGTGGCGGCCGGTGATGTACAGAGCCCGTGCACAACCATGATCGGACTCTGGTCTGATCATTGGATTTTTTACTTCCTAACCCAAGCCAGTGCCTGCAGCTATGGACCTCTCCTTGGTGACCGGGGACTCTGAGGACATTTTCTGGGGATGCAAAAATATTAAATACACTTAAAAAAGTAAGAACAACAGCTTAAAACAGCTTATTTATTTTTGAAACACAATATACGTGATATTTAGTGATTTGGTGTGTGTGTGTGTGTGTGGGGACACGCCCACTTAGAAACAGCACATGGCTGCTGTGAAGTATTCCAGCCATTTTGTGTCCAGAGCTCGCCTGAAGAAGGACTAGAGAGTCCGAAACGTTGCGCAAAGGCCTGGACGTCCACTTTTAGGCCTCCGTCATGAGAATGGGTGACGTAGAGAGCCATACAAAAATTATTTCCTTCATCTATACCGATGAAGTGGTACTTTCACTGCTTTTTTCTTTGGGGAAACCCTAACAACAGCACACACACTGAACCTAACCGACACAAATCGCTGTGCAAACCTAGGTGGCATAACCACTAGTTCTCTGAGCCCTATTTGGGATTTTTTGCATCAACGGAAATATGTTTTTGGATCACTGGAAGCCGAGGAGTGGCGGCCGGTGATGTACAGAGCCCGTGCACAACCATGATCGGACTCTGGTCTGATCATTGGATTTTTTACTTCCTAACCCAAGCCAGTGCCTGCAGCTATGGACCTCTCCTTGGTGACCGGGGACTCTGAGGACATTTTCTGGGGATGCAAAAATATTAAATACACTTAAAAAAGTAAGAACAACAGCTTAAAACAGCTTATTTATTTTTGAAACACAATATACGTGATATTTAGTGATTTGGTGTGTGTGTGTGTGTGTGGGGACACGCCCACTTAGAAACAGCACATGGCTGCTGTGAAGTATTCCAGCCATTTTGTGTCCAGAGCTCGCCTGAAGAAGGACTAGAGAGTCCGAAACGTTGCGCAAAGGCCTGGACGTCCACTTTTAGGCCTCCGTCATGAGAATGGGTGACGTAGAGAGCCATACAAAAATTATTTCCTTCATCTATACCGATGAAGTGGTACTTTCACTGCTTTTTTCTTTGGGGAAACCCTAACAACAGCACACACACTGAACCTAACCGACACAAATCGCTGTGCAAACCTAGGTGGCATAACCACTAGTTCTCTGAGCCCTATTTGGGATTTTTTGCATCAACGGAAATATGTTTTTGGATCACTGGAAGCCGAGGAGTGGCGGCCGGTGATGTACAGAGCCCGTGCACAACCATGATCGGACTCTGGTCTGATCATTGGATTTTTTACTTCCTAACCCAAGCCAGTGCCTGCAGCTATGGACCTCTCCTTGGTGACCGGGGACTCTGAGGACATTTTCTGGGGATGCAAAAATATTAAATACACTTAAAAAAGTAAGAACAACAGCTTAAAACAGCTTATTTATTTTTGAAACACAATATACGTGATATTTAGTGATTTGGTGTGTGTGTGTGTGTGTGGGGACACGCCCACTTAGAAACAGCACATGGCTGCTGTGAAGTATTCCAGCCATTTTGTGTCCAGAGCTCGCCTGAAGAAGGACTAGAGAGTCCGAAACGTTGCGCAAAGGCCTGGACGTCCACTTTTAGGCCTCCGTCATGAGAATGGGTGACGTAGAGAGCCATACAAAAATTATTTCCTTCATCTATACCGATGAAGTGGTACTTTCACTGCTTTTTTCTTTGGGGAAACCCTAACAACAGCACACACACTGAACCTAACCGACACAAATCGCTGTGCAAACCTAGGTGGCATAACCACTAGTTCTCTGAGCCCTATTTGGGATTTTTTGCATCAACGGAAATATGTTTTTGGATCACTGGAAGCCGAGGAGTGGCGGCCGGTGATGTACAGAGCCCGTGCACAACCATGATCGGACTCTGGTCTGATCATTGGATTTTTTACTTCCTAACCCAAGCCAGTGCCTGCAGCTATGGACCTCTCCTTGGTGACCGGGGACTCTGAGGACATTTTCTGGGGATGCAAAAATATTAAATACACTTAAAAAAGTAAGAACAACAGCTTAAAACAGCTTATTTATTTTTGAAACACAATATACGTGATATTTAGTGATTTGGTGTGTGTGTGTGTGTGTGGGGACACGCCCACTTAGAAACAGCACATGGCTGCTGTGAAGTATTCCAGCCATTTTGTGTCCAGAGCTCGCCTGAAGAAGGACTAGAGAGTCCGAAACGTTGCGCAAAGGCCTGGACGTCCACTTTTAGGCCTCCGTCATGAGAATGGGTGACGTAGAGAGCCATACAAAAATTATTTCCTTCATCTATACCGATGAAGTGGTACTTTCACTGCTTTTTTCTTTGGGGAAACCCTAACAACAGCACACACACTGAACCTAACCGACACAAATCGCTGTGCAAACCTAGGTGGCATAACCACTAGTTCTCTGAGCCCTATTTGGGATTTTTTGCATCAACGGAAATATGTTTTTGGATCACTGGAAGCCGAGGAGTGGCGGCCGGTGATGTACAGAGCCCGTGCACAACCATGATCGGACTCTGGTCTGATCATTGGATTTTTTACTTCCTAACCCAAGCCAGTGCCTGCAGCTATGGACCTCTCCTTGGTGACCGGGGACTCTGAGGACATTTTCTGGGGATGCAAAAATATTAAATACACTTAAAAAAGTAAGAACAACAGCTTAAAACAGCTTATTTATTTTTGAAACACAATATACGTGATATTTAGTGATTTGGTGTGTGTGTGTGTGTGTGGGGACACGCCCACTTAGAAACAGCACATGGCTGCTGTGAAGTATTCCAGCCATTTTGTGTCCAGAGCTCGCCTGAAGAAGGACTAGAGAGTCCGAAACGTTGCGCAAAGGCCTGGACGTCCACTTTTAGGCCTCCGTCATGAGAATGGGTGACGTAGAGAGCCATACAAAAATTATTTCCTTCATCTATACCGATGAAGTGGTACTTTCACTGCTTTTTTCTTTGGGGAAACCCTAACAACAGCACACACACTGAACCTAACCGACACAAATCGCTGTGCAAACCTAGGTGGCATAACCACTAGTTCTCTGAGCCCTATTTGGGATTTTTTGCATCAACGGAAATATGTTTTTGGATCACTGGAAGCCGAGGAGTGGCGGCCGGTGATGTACAGAGCCCGTGCACAACCATGATCGGACTCTGGTCTGATCATTGGATTTTTTACTTCCTAACCCAAGCCAGTGCCTGCAGCTATGGACCTCTCCTTGGTGACCGGGGACTCTGAGGACATTTTCTGGGGATGCAAAAATATTAAATACACTTAAAAAAGTAAGAACAACAGCTTAAAACAGCTTATTTATTTTTGAAACACAATATACGTGATATTTAGTGATTTGGTGTGTGTGTGTGTGTGTGGGGACACGCCCACTTAGAAACAGCACATGGCTGCTGTGAAGTATTCCAGCCATTTTGTGTCCAGAGCTCGCCTGAAGAAGGACTAGAGAGTCCGAAACGTTGCGCAAAGGCCTGGACGTCCACTTTTAGGCCTCCGTCATGAGAATGGGTGACGTAGAGAGCCATACAAAAATTATTTCCTTCATCTATACCGATGAAGTGGTACTTTCACTGCTTTTTTCTTTGGGGAAACCCTAACAACAGCACACACACTGAACCTAACCGACACAAATCGCTGTGCAAACCTAGGTGGCATAACCACTAGTTCTCTGAGCCCTATTTGGGATTTTTTGCATCAACGGAAATATGTTTTTGGATCACTGGAAGCCGAGGAGTGGCGGCCGGTGATGTACAGAGCCCGTGCACAACCATGATCGGACTCTGGTCTGATCATTGGATTTTTTACTTCCTAACCCAAGCCAGTGCCTGCAGCTATGGACCTCTCCTTGGTGACCGGGGACTCTGAGGACATTTTCTGGGGATGCAAAAATATTAAATACACTTAAAAAAGTAAGAACAACAGCTTAAAACAGCTTATTTATTTTTGAAACACAATATACGTGATATTTAGTGATTTGGTGTGTGTGTGTGTGTGTGGGGACACGCCCACTTAGAAACAGCACATGGCTGCTGTGAAGTATTCCAGCCATTTTGTGTCCAGAGCTCGCCTGAAGAAGGACTAGAGAGTCCGAAACGTTGCGCAAAGGCCTGGACGTCCACTTTTAGGCCTCCGTCATGAGAATGGGTGACGTAGAGAGCCATACAAAAATTATTTCCTTCATCTATACCGATGAAGTGGTACTTTCACTGCTTTTTTCTTTGGGGAAACCCTAACAACAGCACACACACTGAACCTAACCGACACAAATCGCTGTGCAAACCTAGGTGGCATAACCACTAGTTCTCTGAGCCCTATTTGGGATTTTTTGCATCAACGGAAATATGTTTTTGGATCACTGGAAGCCGAGGAGTGGCGGCCGGTGATGTACAGAGCCCGTGCACAACCATGATCGGACTCTGGTCTGATCATTGGATTTTTTACTTCCTAACCCAAGCCAGTGCCTGCAGCTATGGACCTCTCCTTGGTGACCGGGGACTCTGAGGACATTTTCTGGGGATGCAAAAATATTAAATACACTTAAAAAAGTAAGAACAACAGCTTAAAACAGCTTATTTATTTTTGAAACACAATATACGTGATATTTAGTGATTTGGTGTGTGTGTGTGTGTGTGGGGACACGCCCACTTAGAAACAGCACATGGCTGCTGTGAAGTATTCCAGCCATTTTGTGTCCAGAGCTCGCCTGAAGAAGGACTAGAGAGTCCGAAACGTTGCGCAAAGGCCTGGACGTCCACTTTTAGGCCTCCGTCATGAGAATGGGTGACGTAGAGAGCCATACAAAAATTATTTCCTTCATCTATACCGATGAAGTGGTACTTTCACTGCTTTTTTCTTTGGGGAAACCCTAACAACAGCACACACACTGAACCTAACCGACACAAATCGCTGTGCAAACCTAGGTGGCATAACCACTAGTTCTCTGAGCCCTATTTGGGATTTTTTGCATCAACGGAAATATGTTTTTGGATCACTGGAAGCCGAGGAGTGGCGGCCGGTGATGTACAGAGCCCGTGCACAACCATGATCGGACTCTGGTCTGATCATTGGATTTTTTACTTCCTAACCCAAGCCAGTGCCTGCAGCTATGGACCTCTCCTTGGTGACCGGGGACTCTGAGGACATTTTCTGGGGATGCAAAAATATTAAATACACTTAAAAAAGTAAGAACAACAGCTTAAAACAGCTTATTTATTTTTGAAACACAATATACGTGATATTTAGTGATTTGGTGTGTGTGTGTGTGTGTGGGGACACGCCCACTTAGAAACAGCACATGGCTGCTGTGAAGTATTCCAGCCATTTTGTGTCCAGAGCTCGCCTGAAGAAGGACTAGAGAGTCCGAAACGTTGCGCAAAGGCCTGGACGTCCACTTTTAGGCCTCCGTCATGAGAATGGGTGACGTAGAGAGCCATACAAAAATTATTTCCTTCATCTATACCGATGAAGTGGTACTTTCACTGCTTTTTTCTTTGGGGAAACCCTAACAACAGCACACACACTGAACCTAACCGACACAAATCGCTGTGCAAACCTAGGTGGCATAACCACTAGTTCTCTGAGCCCTATTTGGGATTTTTTGCATCAACGGAAATATGTTTTTGGATCACTGGAAGCCGAGGAGTGGCGGCCGGTGATGTACAGAGCCCGTGCACAACCATGATCGGACTCTGGTCTGATCATTGGATTTTTTACTTCCTAACCCAAGCCAGTGCCTGCAGCTATGGACCTCTCCTTGGTGACCGGGGACTCTGAGGACATTTTCTGGGGATGCAAAAATATTAAATACACTTAAAAAAGTAAGAACAACAGCTTAAAACAGCTTATTTATTTTTGAAACACAATATACGTGATATTTAGTGATTTGGTGTGTGTGTGGGGACACGCCCACTTAGAAACAGCACATGGCTGCTGTGAAGTATTCCAGCCATTTTGTGTCCAGAGCTCGCCTGAAGAAGGACTAGAGAGTCCGAAACGTTGCGCAAAGGCCTGGACGTCCACTTTTAGGCCTC
Source organism: Barbus barbus (assembly GCF_936440315.1). NCBI lineage: Eukaryota > Metazoa > Chordata > Actinopteri > Cypriniformes > Cyprinidae > Barbus > Barbus barbus. The sequence goes on along the minus strand of NW_027636796.1, from coordinate 17,311 downwards.
CGTCATGAGAATGGGTGACGTAGAGAGCCATACAAAAATTATTTCCTTCATCTATACCGATGAAGTGGTACTTTCACTGCTTTTTTCTTTGGGGAAACCCTAACAACAGCACACACACTGAACCTAACCGACACAAATCGCTGTGCAAACCTAGGTGGCATAACCACTAGTTCTCTGAGCCCTATTTGGGATTTTTTGCATCAACGGAAATATGTTTTTGGATCACTGGAAGCCGAGGAGTGGCGGCCGGTGATGTACAGAGCCCGTGCACAACCATGATCGGACTCTGGTCTGATCATTGGATTTTTTACTTCCTAACCCAAGCCAGTGCCTGCAGCTATGGACCTCTCCTTGGTGACCGGGGACTCTGAGGACATTTTCTGGGGATGCAAAAATATTAAATACACTTAAAAAAGTAAGAACAACAGCTTAAAACAGCTTATTTATTTTTGAAACACAATATACGTGATATTTAGTGATTTGGTGTGTGTGTGGGGACACGCCCACTTAGAAACAGCACATGGCTGCTGTGAAGTATTCCAGCCATTTTGTGTCCAGAGCTCGCCTGAAGAAGGACTAGAGAGTCCGAAACGTTGCGCAAAGGCCTGGACGTCCACTTTTAGGCCTCCGTCATGAGAATGGGTGACGTAGAGAGCCATACAAAAATTATTTCCTTCATCTATACCGATGAAGTGGTACTTTCACTGCTTTTTTCTTTGGGGAAACCCTAACAACAGCACACACACTGAACCTAACCGACACAAATCGCTGTGCAAACCTAGGTGGCATAACCACTAGTTCTCTGAGCCCTATTTGGGATTTTTTGCATCAACGGAAATATGTTTTTGGATCACTGGAAGCCGAGGAGTGGCGGCCGGTGATGTACAGAGCCCGTGCACAACCATGATCGGACTCTGGTCTGATCATTGGATTTTTTACTTCCTAACCCAAGCCAGTGCCTGCAGCTATGGACCTCTCCTTGGTGACCGGGGACTCTGAGGACATTTTCTGGGGATGCAAAAATATTAAATACACTTAAAAAAGTAAGAACAACAGCTTAAAACAGCTTATTTATTTTTGAAACACAATATACGTGATATTTAGTGATTTGGTGTGTGTGTGTGTGTGTGGGGACACGCCCACTTAGAAACAGCACATGGCTGCTGTGAAGTATTCCAGCCATTTTGTGTCCAGAGCTCGCCTGAAGAAGGACTAGAGAGTCCGAAACGTTGCGCAAAGGCCTGGACGTCCACTTTTAGGCCTCCGTCATGAGAATGGGTGACGTAGAGAGCCATACAAAAATTATTTCCTTCATCTATACCGATGAAGTGGTACTTTCACTGCTTTTTTCTTTGGGGAAACCCTAACAACAGCACACACACTGAACCTAACCGACACAAATCGCTGTGCAAACCTAGGTGGCATAACCACTAGTTCTCTGAGCCCTATTTGGGATTTTTTGCATCAACGGAAATATGTTTTTGGATCACTGGAAGCCGAGGAGTGGCGGCCGGTGATGTACAGAGCCCGTGCACAACCATGATCGGACTCTGGTCTGATCATTGGATTTTTTACTTCCTAACCCAAGCCAGTGCCTGCAGCTATGGACCTCTCCTTGGTGACCGGGGACTCTGAGGACATTTTCTGGGGATGCAAAAATATTAAATACACTTAAAAAAGTAAGAACAACAGCTTAAAACAGCTTATTTATTTTTGAAACACAATATACGTGATATTTAGTGATTTGGTGTGTGTGTGTGTGTGTGGGGACACGCCCACTTAGAAACAGCACATGGCTGCTGTGAAGTATTCCAGCCATTTTGTGTCCAGAGCTCGCCTGAAGAAGGACTAGAGAGTCCGAAACGTTGCGCAAAGGCCTGGACGTCCACTTTTAGGCCTCCGTCATGAGAATGGGTGACGTAGAGAGCCATACAAAAATTATTTCCTTCATCTATACCGATGAAGTGGTACTTTCACTGCTTTTTTCTTTGGGGAAACCCTAACAACAGCACACACACTGAACCTAACCGACACAAATCGCTGTGCAAACCTAGGTGGCATAACCACTAGTTCTCTGAGCCCTATTTGGGATTTTTTGCATCAACGGAAATATGTTTTTGGATCACTGGAAGCCGAGGAGTGGCGGCCGGTGATGTACAGAGCCCGTGCACAACCATGATCGGACTCTGGTCTGATCATTGGATTTTTTACTTCCTAACCCAAGCCAGTGCCTGCAGCTATGGACCTCTCCTTGGTGACCGGGGACTCTGAGGACATTTTCTGGGGATGCAAAAATATTAAATACACTTAAAAAAGTAAGAACAACAGCTTAAAACAGCTTATTTATTTTTGAAACACAATATACGTGATATTTAGTGATTTGGTGTGTGTGTGTGTGTGTGGGGACACGCCCACTTAGAAACAGCACATGGCTGCTGTGAAGTATTCCAGCCATTTTGTGTCCAGAGCTCGCCTGAAGAAGGACTAGAGAGTCCGAAACGTTGCGCAAAGGCCTGGACGTCCACTTTTAGGCCTCCGTCATGAGAATGGGTGACGTAGAGAGCCATACAAAAATTATTTCCTTCATCTATACCGATGAAGTGGTACTTTCACTGCTTTTTTCTTTGGGGAAACCCTAACAACAGCACACACACTGAACCTAACCGACACAAATCGCTGTGCAAACCTAGGTGGCATAACCACTAGTTCTCTGAGCCCTATTTGGGATTTTTTGCATCAACGGAAATATGTTTTTGGATCACTGGAAGCCGAGGAGTGGCGGCCGGTGATGTACAGAGCCCGTGCACAACCATGATCGGACTCTGGTCTGATCATTGGATTTTTTACTTCCTAACCCAAGCCAGTGCCTGCAGCTATGGACCTCTCCTTGGTGACCGGGGACTCTGAGGACATTTTCTGGGGATGCAAAAATATTAAATACACTTAAAAAAGTAAGAACAACAGCTTAAAACAGCTTATTTATTTTTGAAACACAATATACGTGATATTTAGTGATTTGGTGTGTGTGTGTGTGTGTGGGGACACGCCCACTTAGAAACAGCACATGGCTGCTGTGAAGTATTCCAGCCATTTTGTGTCCAGAGCTCGCCTGAAGAAGGACTAGAGAGTCCGAAACGTTGCTCAAAGGCCTGGACGTCCACTTTTAGGCCTCCGTCATGAGAATGGGTGACGTAGAGAGCCATACAAAAATTATTTCCTTCATCTATACCGATGAAGTGGTACTTTCACTGCTTTTTTCTTTGGGGAAACCCTAACAACAGCACACACACTGAACCTAACCGACACAAATCGCTGTGCAAACCTAGGTGGCATAACCACTAGTTCTCTGAGCCCTATTTGGGATTTTTTGCATCAACGGAAATATGTTTTTGGATCACTGGAAGCCGAGGAGTGGCGGCCGGTGATGTACAGAGCCCGTGCACAACCATGATCGGACTCTGGTCTGATCATTGGATTTTTTACTTCCTAACCCAAGCCAGTGCCTGCAGCTATGGACCTCTCCTTGGTGACCGGGGACTCTGAGGACATTTTCTGGGGATGCAAAAATATTAAATACACTTAAAAAAGTAAGAACAACAGCTTAAAACAGCTTATTTATTTTTGAAACACAATATACGTGATATTTAGTGATTTGGTGTGTGTGTGTGTGTGTGGGGACACGCCCACTTAGAAACAGCACATGGCTGCTGTGAAGTATTCCAGCCATTTTGTGTCCAGAGCTCGCCTGAAGAAGGACTAGAGAGTCCGAAACGTTGCGCAAAGGCCTGGACGTCCACTTTTAGGCCTCCGTCATGAGAATGGGTGACGTAGAGAGCCATACAAAAATTATTTCCTTCATCTATACCGATGAAGTGGTACTTTCACTGCTTTTTTCTTTGGGGAAACCCTAACAACAGCACACACACTGAACCTAACCGACACAAATCGCTGTGCAAACCTAGGTGGCATAACCACTAGTTCTCTGAGCCCTATTTGGGATTTTTTGCATCAACGGAAATATGTTTTTGGATCACTGGAAGCCGAGGAGTGGCGGCCGGTGATGTACAGAGCCCGTGCACAACCATGATCGGACTCTGGTCTGATCATTGGATTTTTTACTTCCTAACCCAAGCCAGTGCCTGCAGCTATGGACCTCTCCTTGGTGACCGGGGACTCTGAGGACATTTTCTGGGGATGCAAAAATATTAAATACACTTAAAAAAGTAAGAACAACAGCTTAAAACAGCTTATTTATTTTTGAAACACAATATACGTGATATTTAGTGATTTGGTGTGTGTGTGTGTGTGTGGGGACACGCCCACTTAGAAACAGCACATGGCTGCTGTGAAGTATTCCAGCCATTTTGTGTCCAGAGCTCGCCTGAAGAAGGACTAGAGAGTCCGAAACGTTGCGCAAAGGCCTGGACGTCCACTTTTAGGCCTCCGTCATGAGAATGGGTGACGTAGAGAGCCATACAAAAATTATTTCCTTCATCTATACCGATGAAGTGGTACTTTCACTGCTTTTTTCTTTGGGGAAACCCTAACAACAGCACACACACTGAACCTAACCGACACAAATCGCTGTGCAAACCTAGGTGGCATAACCACTAGTTCTCTGAGCCCTATTTGGGATTTTTTGCATCAACGGAAATATGTTTTTGGATCACTGGAAGCCGAGGAGTGGCGGCCGGTGATGTACAGAGCCCGTGCACAACCATGATCGGACTCTGGTCTGATCATTGGATTTTTTACTTCCTAACCCAAGCCAGTGCCTGCAGCTATGGACCTCTCCTTGGTGACCGGGGACTCTGAGGACATTTTCTGGGGATGCAAAAATATTAAATACACTTAAAAAAGTAAGAACAACAGCTTAAAACAGCTTATTTATTTTTGAAACACAATATACGTGATATTTAGTGATTTGGTGTGTGTGTGTGTGTGTGGGGACACGCCCACTTAGAAACAGCACATGGCTGCTGTGAAGTATTCCAGCCATTTTGTGTCCAGAGCTCGCCTGAAGAAGGACTAGAGAGTCCGAAACGTTGCGCAAAGGCCTGGACGTCCACTTTTAGGCCTCCGTCATGAGAATGGGTGACGTAGAGAGCCATACAAAAATTATTTCCTTCATCTATACCGATGAAGTGGTACTTTCACTGCTTTTTTCTTTGGGGAAACCCTAACAACAGCACACACACTGAACCTAACCGACACAAATCGCTGTGCAAACCTAGGTGGCATAACCACTAGTTCTCTGAGCCCTATTTGGGATTTTTTGCATCAACGGAAATATGTTTTTGGATCACTGGAAGCCGAGGAGTGGCGGCCGGTGATGTACAGAGCCCGTGCACAACCATGATCGGACTCTGGTCTGATCATTGGATTTTTTACTTCCTAACCCAAGCCAGTGCCTGCAGCTATGGACCTCTCCTTGGTGACCGGGGACTCTGAGGACATTTTCTGGGGATGCAAAAATATTAAATACACTTAAAAAAGTAAGAACAACAGCTTAAAACAGCTTATTTATTTTTGAAACACAATATACGTGATATTTAGTGATTTGGTGTGTGTGTGTGTGTGTGGGGACACGCCCACTTAGAAACAGCACATGGCTGCTGTGAAGTATTCCAGCCATTTTGTGTCCAGAGCTCGCCTGAAGAAGGACTAGAGAGTCCGAAACGTTGCGCAAAGGCCTGGACGTCCACTTTTAGGCCTCCGTCATGAGAATGGGTGACGTAGAGAGCCATACAAAAATTATTTCCTTCATCTATACCGATGAAGTGGTACTTTCACTGCTTTTTTCTTTGGGGAAACCCTAACAACAGCACACACACTGAACCTAACCGACACAAATCGCTGTGCAAACCTAGGTGGCATAACCACTAGTTCTCTGAGCCCTATTTGGGATTTTTTGCATCAACGGAAATATGTTTTTGGATCACTGGAAGCCGAGGAGTGGCGGCCGGTGATGTACAGAGCCCGTGCACAACCATGATCGGACTCTGGTCTGATCATTGGATTTTTTACTTCCTAACCCAAGCCAGTGCCTGCAGCTATGGACCTCTCCTTGGTGACCGGGGACTCTGAGGACATTTTCTGGGGATGCAAAAATATTAAATACACTTAAAAAAGTAAGAACAACAGCTTAAAACAGCTTATTTATTTTTGAAACACAATATACGTGATATTTAGTGATTTGGTGTGTGTGTGTGTGTGTGGGGACACGCCCACTTAGAAACAGCACATGGCTGCTGTGAAGTATTCCAGCCATTTTGTGTCCAGAGCTCGCCTGAAGAAGGACTAGAGAGTCCGAAACGTTGCTCAAAGGCCTGGACGTCCACTTTTAGGCCTCCGTCATGAGAATGGGTGACGTAGAGAGCCATACAAAAATTATTTCCTTCATCTATACCGATGAAGTGGTACTTTCACTGCTTTTTTCTTTGGGGAAACCCTAACAACAGCACACACACTGAACCTAACCGACACAAATCGCTGTGCAAACCTAGGTGGCATAACCACTAGTTCTCTGAGCCCTATTTGGGATTTTTTGCATCAACGGAAATATGTTTTTGGATCACTGGAAGCCGAGGAGTGGCGGCCGGTGATGTACAGAGCCCGTGCACAACCATGATCGGACTCTGGTCTGATCATTGGATTTTTTACTTCCTAACCCAAGCCAGTGCCTGCAGCTATGGACCTCTCCTTGGTGACCGGGGACTCTGAGGACATTTTCTGGGGATGCAAAAATATTAAATACACTTAAAAAAGTAAGAACAACAGCTTAAAACAGCTTATTTATTTTTGAAACACAATATACGTGATATTTAGTGATTTGGTGTGTGTGTGTGTGTGTGGGGACACGCCCACTTAGAAACAGCACATGGCTGCTGTGAAGTATTCCAGCCATTTTGTGTCCAGAGCTCGCCTGAAGAAGGACTAGAGAGTCCGAAACGTTGCGCAAAGGCCTGGACGTCCACTTTTAGGCCTCCGTCATGAGAATGGGTGACGTAGAGAGCCATACAAAAATTATTTCCTTCATCTATACCGATGAAGTGGTACTTTCACTGCTTTTTTCTTTGGGGAAACCCTAACAACAGCACACACACTGAACCTAACCGACACAAATCGCTGTGCAAACCTAGGTGGCATAACCACTAGTTCTCTGAGCCCTATTTGGGATTTTTTGCATCAACGGAAATATGTTTTTGGATCACTGGAAGCCGAGGAGTGGCGGCCGGTGATGTACAGAGCCCGTGCACAACCATGATCGGACTCTGGTCTGATCATTGGATTTTTTACTTCCTAACCCAAGCCAGTGCCTGCAGCTATGGACCTCTCCTTGGTGACCGGGGACTCTGAGGACATTTTCTGGGGATGCAAAAATATTAAATACACTTAAAAAAGTAAGAACAACAGCTTAAAACAGCTTATTTATTTTTGAAACACAATATACGTGATATTTAGTGATTTGGTGTGTGTGTGTGTGTGTGGGGACACGCCCACTTAGAAACAGCACATGGCTGCTGTGAAGTATTCCAGCCATTTTGTGTCCAGAGCTCGCCTGAAGAAGGACTAGAGAGTCCGAAACGTTGCGCAAAGGCCTGGACGTCCACTTTTAGGCCTCCGTCATGAGAATGGGTGACGTAGAGAGCCATACAAAAATTATTTCCTTCATCTATACCGATGAAGTGGTACTTTCACTGCTTTTTTCTTTGGGGAAACCCTAACAACAGCACACACACTGAACCTAACCGACACAAATCGCTGTGCAAACCTAGGTGGCATAACCACTAGTTCTCTGAGCCCTATTTGGGATTTTTTGCATCAACGGAAATATGTTTTTGGATCACTGGAAGCCGAGGAGTGGCGGCCGGTGATGTACAGAGCCCGTGCACAACCATGATCGGACTCTGGTCTGATCATTGGATTTTTTACTTCCTAACCCAAGCCAGTGCCTGCAGCTATGGACCTCTCCTTGGTGACCGGGGACTCTGAGGACATTTTCTGGGGATGCAAAAATATTAAATACACTTAAAAAAGTAAGAACAACAGCTTAAAACAGCTTATTTATTTTTGAAACACAATATACGTGATATTTAGTGATTTGGTGTGTGTGTGTGTGTGTGGGGACACGCCCACTTAGAAACAGCACATGGCTGCTGTGAAGTATTCCAGCCATTTTGTGTCCAGAGCTCGCCTGAAGAAGGACTAGAGAGTCCGAAACGTTGCGCAAAGGCCTGGACGTCCACTTTTAGGCCTCCGTCATGAGAATGGGTGACGTAGAGAGCCATACAAAAATTATTTCCTTCATCTATACCGATGAAGTGGTACTTTCACTGCTTTTTTCTTTGGGGAAACCCTAACAACAGCACACACACTGAACCTAACCGACACAAATCGCTGTGCAAACCTAGGTGGCATAACCACTAGTTCTCTGAGCCCTATTTGGGATTTTTTGCATCAACGGAAATATGTTTTTGGATCACTGGAAGCCGAGGAGTGGCGGCCGGTGATGTACAGAGCCCGTGCACAACCATGATCGGACTCTGGTCTGATCATTGGATTTTTTACTTCCTAACCCAAGCCAGTGCCTGCAGCTATGGACCTCTCCTTGGTGACCGGGGACTCTGAGGACATTTTCTGGGGATGCAAAAATATTAAATACACTTAAAAAAGTAAGAACAACAGCTTAAAACAGCTTATTTATTTTTGAAACACAATATACGTGATATTTAGTGATTTGGTGTGTGTGTGTGTGTGTGGGGACACGCCCACTTAGAAACAGCACATGGCTGCTGTGAAGTATTCCAGCCATTTTGTGTCCAGAGCTCGCCTGAAGAAGGACTAGAGAGTCCGAAACGTTGCGCAAAGGCCTGGACGTCCACTTTTAGGCCTCCGTCATGAGAATGGGTGACGTAGAGAGCCATACAAAAATTATTTCCTTCATCTATACCGATGAAGTGGTACTTTCACTGCTTTTTTCTTTGGGGAAACCCTAACAACAGCACACACACTGAACCTAACCGACACAAATCGCTGTGCAAACCTAGGTGGCATAACCACTAGTTCTCTGAGCCCTATTTGGGATTTTTTGCATCAACGGAAATATGTTTTTGGATCACTGGAAGCCGAGGAGTGGCGGCCGGTGATGTACAGAGCCCGTGCACAACCATGATCGGACTCTGGTCTGATCATTGGATTTTTTACTTCCTAACCCAAGCCAGTGCCTGCAGCTATGGACCTCTCCTTGGTGACCGGGGACTCTGAGGACATTTTCTGGGGATGCAAAAATATTAAATACACTTAAAAAAGTAAGAACAACAGCTTAAAACAGCTTATTTATTTTTGAAACACAATATACGTGATATTTAGTGATTTGGTGTGTGTGTGTGTGTGTGGGGACACGCCCACTTAGAAACAGCACATGGCTGCTGTGAAGTATTCCAGCCATTTTGTGTCCAGAGCTCGCCTGAAGAAGGACTAGAGAGTCCGAAACGTTGCGCAAAGGCCTGGACGTCCACTTTTAGGCCTCCGTCATGAGAATGGGTGACGTAGAGAGCCATACAAAAATTATTTCCTTCATCTATACCGATGAAGTGGTACTTTCACTGCTTTTTTCTTTGGGGAAACCCTAACAACAGCACACACACTGAACCTAACCGACACAAATCGCTGTGCAAACCTAGGTGGCATAACCACTAGTTCTCTGAGCCCTATTTGGGATTTTTTGCATCAACGGAAATATGTTTTTGGATCACTGGAAGCCGAGGAGTGGCGGCCGGTGATGTACAGAGCCCGTGCACAACCATGATCGGACTCTGGTCTGATCATTGGATTTTTTACTTCCTAACCCAAGCCAGTGCCTGCAGCTATGGACCTCTCCTTGGTGACCGGGGACTCTGAGGACATTTTCTGGGGATGCAAAAATATTAAATACACTTAAAAAAGTAAGAACAACAGCTTAAAACAGCTTATTTATTTTTGAAACACAATATACGTGATATTTAGTGATTTGGTGTGTGTGTGTGTGTGTGGGGACACGCCCACTTAGAAACAGCACATGGCTGCTGTGAAGTATTCCAGCCATTTTGTGTCCAGAGCTCGCCTGAAGAAGGACTAGAGAGTCCGAAACGTTGCGCAAAGGCCTGGACGTCCACTTTTAGGCCTCCGTCATGAGAATGGGTGACGTAGAGAGCCATACAAAAATTATTTCCTTCATCTATACCGATGAAGTGGTACTTTCACTGCTTTTTTCTTTGGGGAAACCCTAACAACAGCACACACACTGAACCTAACCGACACAAATCGCTGTGCAAACCTAGGTGGCATAACCACTAGTTCTCTGAGCCCTATTTGGGATTTTTTGCATCAACGGAAATATGTTTTTGGATCACTGGAAGCCGAGGAGTGGCGGCCGGTGATGTACAGAGCCCGTGCACAACCATGATCGGACTCTGGTCTGATCATTGGATTTTTTACTTCCTAACCCAAGCCAGTGCCTGCAGCTATGGACCTCTCCTTGGTGACCGGGGACTCTGAGGACATTTTCTGGGGATGCAAAAATATTAAATACACTTAAAAAAGTAAGAACAACAGCTTAAAACAGCTTATTTATTTTTGAAACACAATATACGTGATATTTAGTGATTTGGTGTGTGTGTGTGTGTGTGGGGACACGCCCACTTAGAAACAGCACATGGCTGCTGTGAAGTATTCCAGCCATTTTGTGTCCAGAGCTCGCCTGAAGAAGGACTAGAGAGTCCGAAACGTTGCGCAAAGGCCTGGACGTCCACTTTTAGGCCTCCGTCATGAGAATGGGTGACGTAGAGAGCCATACAAAAATTATTTCCTTCATCTATACCGATGAAGTGGTACTTTCACTGCTTTTTTCTTTGGGGAAACCCTAACAACAGCACACACACTGAACCTAACCGACACAAATCGCTGTGCAAACCTAGGTGGCATAACCACTAGTTCTCTGAGCCCTATTTGGGATTTTTTGCATCAACGGAAATATGTTTTTGGATCACTGGAAGCCGAGGAGTGGCGGCCGGTGATGTACAGAGCCCGTGCACAACCATGATCGGACTCTGGTCTGATCATTGGATTTTTTACTTCCTAACCCAAGCCAGTGCCTGCAGCTATGGACCTCTCCTTGGTGACCGGGGACTCTGAGGACATTTTCTGGGGATGCAAAAATATTAAATACACTTAAAAAAGTAAGAACAACAGCTTAAAACAGCTTATTTATTTTTGAAACACAATATACGTGATATTTAGTGATTTGGTGTGTGTGTGTGTGTGTGGGGACACGCCCACTTAGAAACAGCACATGGCTGCTGTGAAGTATTCCAGCCATTTTGTGTCCAGAGCTCGCCTGAAGAAGGACTAGAGAGTCCGAAACGTTGCGCAAAGGCCTGGACGTCCACTTTTAGGCCTCCGTCATGAGAATGGGTGACGTAGAGAGCCATACAAAAATTATTTCCTTCATCTATACCGATGAAGTGGTACTTTCACTGCTTTTTTCTTTGGGGAAACCCTAACAACAGCACACACACTGAACCTAACCGACACAAATCGCTGTGCAAACCTAGGTGGCATAACCACTAGTTCTCTGAGCCCTATTTGGGATTTTTTGCATCAACGGAAATATGTTTTTGGATCACTGGAAGCCGAGGAGTGGCGGCCGGTGATGTACAGAGCCCGTGCACAACCATGATCGGACTCTGGTCTGATCATTGGATTTTTTACTTCCTAACCCAAGCCAGTGCCTGCAGCTATGGACCTCTCCTTGGTGACCGGGGACTCTGAGGACATTTTCTGGGGATGCAAAAATATTAAATACACTTAAAAAAGTAAGAACAACAGCTTAAAACAGCTTATTTATTTTTGAAACACAATATACGTGATATTTAGTGATTTGGTGTGTGTGTGTGTGTGTGGGGACACGCCCACTTAGAAACAGCACATGGCTGCTGTGAAGTATTCCAGCCATTTTGTGTCCAGAGCTCGCCTGAAGAAGGACTAGAGAGTCCGAAACGTTGCGCAAAGGCCTGGACGTCCACTTTTAGGCCTCCGTCATGAGAATGGGTGACGTAGAGAGCCATACAAAAATTATTTCCTTCATCTATACCGATGAAGTGGTACTTTCACTGCTTTTTTCTTTGGGGAAACCCTAACAACAGCACACACACTGAACCTAACCGACACAAATCGCTGTGCAAACCTAGGTGGCATAACCACTAGTTCTCTGAGCCCTATTTGGGATTTTTTGCATCAACGGAAATATGTTTTTGGATCACTGGAAGCCGAGGAGTGGCGGCCGGTGATGTACAGAGCCCGTGCACAACCATGATCGGACTCTGGTCTGATCATTGGATTTTTTACTTCCTAACCCTAACCCTAACCCTAACCCTAACCCTAACCCTAACCCTAACCCTAACAACAGCACACACACTGAACCTAACCGACACAAATCGCTGTGCAAACCTAGGTGGCATAACCACTAGTTCTCTGAGCCCTATTTGGGATTTTTTGCATCAACGGAAATATGTTTTTGGATCACTGGAAGCCGAGGAGTGGCGGCCGGTGATGTACAGAGCCCGTGCACAACCATGATCGGACTCTGGTCTGATCATTGGATTTTTTACTTCCTAACCAAAGCCAGTGCCTGCAGCTATGGACCTCTCCTTGGTGACCGGGGACTCTGAGGACATTTTCTGGGGATGCAAAAATATTAAATACACTTAAAAAAGTAAGAACAACAGCTTAAAACAGCTTATTTATTTTTGAAACACAATATACGTGATATCGAGTGATTTGGTGTGTGTGTGTGTGTGGGGACACGCCCACTTAGAAACAGCACATGGCTGCTGTGAAGTATTCCAGCCATTTTGTGTCCAGAGCTCGCCTGAAGAAGGACTAGAGAGTCCGAAACGTTGCGCAAAGGCCTGGACGTCCACTTTTAGGCCTCCGTCATGAGAATGGGTGACGTAGAGAGCCATACAAAAATTATTTCCTTCATCTATACCGATGAAGTGGTACTTTCACTGCTTTTTTCTTTGGGGAAACCCTAACAACAGCACACACACTGAACCTAACCGACACAAATCGCTGTGCAAACCTAGGTGGCATAACCACTAGTTCTCTGAGCCCTATTTGGGATTTTTTGCATCAACGGAAATATGTTTTTGGATCACTGGAAGCCGAGGAGTGGCGGCCGGTGATGTACAGAGCCCGTGCACAACCATGATCGGACTCTGGTCTGATCATTGGATTTTTTACTTCCTAACCAAAGCCAGTGCCTGCAGCTATGGACCTCTCCTTGGTGACCGGGGACTCTGAGGACATTTTCTGGGGATGCAAAAATATTAAATACACTTAAAAAAGTAAGAACAACAGCTTAAAACAGCTTATTTATTTTTGAAACACAATATACGTGATATCGAGTGATTTGGTGTGTGTGTGTGTGTGGGGACACGCCCACTTAGAAACAGCACATGGCTGCTGTGAAGTATTCCAGCCATTTTGTGTCCAGAGCTCGCCTGAAGAAGGACTAGAGAGTCCGAAACGTTGCGCAAAGGCCTGGACGTCCACTTTTAGGCCTCCGTCATGAGAATGGGTGACGTAGAGAGCCATACAAAAATTATTTCCTTCATCTATACCGATGAAGTGGTACTTTCACTGCTTTTTTCTTTGGGGAAACCCTAACAACAGCACACACACTGAACCTAACCGACACAAATCGCTGTGCAAACCTAGGTGGCATAACCACTAGTTCTCTGAGCCCTATTTGGGATTTTTTGCATCAACGGAAATATGTTTTTGGATCACTGGAAGCCGAGGAGTGGCGGCCGGTGATGTACAGAGCCCGTGCACAACCATGATCGGACTCTGGTCTGATCATTGGATTTTTTACTTCCTAACCAAAGCCAGTGCCTGCAGCTATGGACCTCTCCTTGGTGACCGGGGACTCTGAGGACATTTTCTGGGGATGCAAAAATATTAAATACACTTAAAAAAGTAAGAACAACAGCTTAAAACAGCTTATTTATTTTTGAAACACAATATACGTGATATCGAGTGATTTGGTGTGTGTGTGTGTGTGGGGACACGCCCACTTAGAAACAGCACATGGCTGCTGTGAAGTATTCCAGCCATTTTGTGTCCAGAGCTCGCCTGAAGAAGGACTAGAGAGTCCGAAACGTTGCGCAAAGGCCTGGACGTCCACTTTTAGGCCTCCGTCATGAGAATGGGTGACGTAGAGAGCCATACAAAAATTATTTCCTTCATCTATACCGATGAAGTGGTACTTTCACTGCTTTTTTCTTTGGGGAAACCCTAACAACAGCACACACACTGAACCTAACCGACACAAATCGCTGTGCAAACCTAGGTGGCATAACCACTAGTTCTCTGAGCCCTATTTGGGATTTTTTGCATCAACGGAAATATGTTTTTGGATCACTGGAAGCCGAGGAGTGGCGGCCGGTGATGTACAGAGCCCGTGCACAACCATGATCGGACTCTGGTCTGATCATTGGATTTTTTACTTCCTAACCAAAGCCAGTGCCTGCAGCTATGGACCTCTCCTTGGTGACCGGGGACTCTGAGGACATTTTCTGGGGATGCAAAAATATTAAATACACTTAAAAAAGTAAGAACAACAGCTTAAAACAGCTTATTTATTTTTGAAACACAATATACGTGATATCGAGTGATTTGGTGTGTGTGTGTGTGTGGGGACACGCCCACTTAGAAACAGCACATGGCTGCTGTGAAGTATTCCAGCCATTTTGTGTCCAGAGCTCGCCTGAAGAAGGACTAGAGAGTCCGAAACGTTGCGCAAAGGCCTGGACGTCCACTTTTAGGCCTCCGTCATGAGAATGGGTGACGTAGAGAGCCATACAAAAATTATTTCCTTCATCTATACCGATGAAGTGGTACTTTCACTGCTTTTTTCTTTGGGGAAACCCTAACAACAGCACACACACTGAACCTAACCGACACAAATCGCTGTGCAAACCTAGGTGGCATAACCACTAGTTCTCTGAGCCCTATTTGGGATTTTTTGCATCAACGGAAATATGTTTTTGGATCACTGGAAGCCGAGGAGTGGCGGCCGGTGATGTACAGAGCCCGTGCACAACCATGATCGGACTCTGGTCTGATCATTGGATTTTTTACTTCCTAACCAAAGCCAGTGCCTGCAGCTATGGACCTCTCCTTGGTGACCGGGGACTCTGAGGACATTTTCTGGGGATGCAAAAATATTAAATACACTTAAAAAAGTAAGAACAACAGCTTAAAACAGCTTATTTATTTTTGAAACACAATATACGTGATATCGAGTGATTTGGTGTGTGTGTGTGTGTGGGGACACGCCCACTTAGAAACAGCACATGGCTGCTGTGAAGTATTCCAGCCATTTTGTGTCCAGAGCTCGCCTGAAGAAGGACTAGAGAGTCCGAAACGTTGCGCAAAGGCCTGGACGTCCACTTTTAGGCCTCCGTCATGAGAATGGGTGACGTAGAGAGCCATACAAAAATTATTTCCTTCATCTATACCGATGAAGTGGTACTTTCACTGCTTTTTTCTTTGGGGAAACCCTAACAACAGCACACACACTGAACCTAACCGACACAAATCGCTGTGCAAACCTAGGTGGCATAACCACTAGTTCTCTGAGCCCTATTTGGGATTTTTTGCATCAACGGAAATATGTTTTTGGATCACTGGAAGCCGAGGAGTGGCGGCCGGTGATGTACAGAGCCCGTGCACAACCATGATCGGACTCTGGTCTGATCATTGGATTTTTTACTTCCTAACCAAAGCCAGTGCCTGCAGCTATGGACCTCTCCTTGGTGACCGGGGACTCTGAGGACATTTTCTGGGGATGCAAAAATATTAAATACACTTAAAAAAGTAAGAACAACAGCTTAAAACAGCTTATTTATTTTTGAAACACAATATACGTGATATCGAGTGATTTGGTGTGTGTGTGTGTGTGGGGACACGCCCACTTAGAAACAGCACATGGCTGCTGTGAAGTATTCCAGCCATTTTGTGTCCAGAGCTCGCCTGAAGAAGGACTAGAGAGTCCGAAACGTTGCGCAAAGGCCTGGACGTCCACTTTTAGGCCTCCGTCATGAGAATGGGTGACGTAGAGAGCCATACAAAAATTATTTCCTTCATCTATACCGATGAAGTGGTACTTTCACTGCTTTTTTCTTTGGGGAAACCCTAACAACAGCACACACACTGAACCTAACCGACACAAATCGCTGTGCAAACCTAGGTGGCATAACCACTAGTTCTCTGAGCCCTATTTGGGATTTTTTGCATCAACGGAAATATGTTTTTGGATCACTGGAAGCCGAGGAGTGGCGGCCGGTGATGTACAGAGCCCGTGCACAACCATGATCGGACTCTGGTCTGATCATTGGATTTTTTACTTCCTAACCAAAGCCAGTGCCTGCAGCTATGGACCTCTCCTTGGTGACCGGGGACTCTGAGGACATTTTCTGGGGATGCAAAAATATTAAATACACTTAAAAAAGTAAGAACAACAGCTTAAAACAGCTTATTTATTTTTGAAACACAATATACGTGATATCGAGTGATTTGGTGTGTGTGTGTGTGTGGGGACACGCCCACTTAGAAACAGCACATGGCTGCTGTGAAGTATTCCAGCCATTTTGTGTCCAGAGCTCGCCTGAAGAAGGACTAGAGAGTCCGAAACGTTGCGCAAAGGCCTGGACGTCCACTTTTAGGCCTCCGTCATGAGAATGGGTGACGTAGAGAGCCATACAAAAATTATTTCCTTCATCTATACCGATGAAGTGGTACTTTCACTGCTTTTTTCTTTGGGGAAACCCTAACAACAGCACACACACTGAACCTAACCGACACAAATCGCTGTGCAAACCTAGGTGGCATAACCACTAGTTCTCTGAGCCCTATTTGGGATTTTTTGCATCAACGGAAATATGTTTTTGGATCACTGGAAGCCGAGGAGTGGCGGCCGGTGATGTACAGAGCCCGTGCACAACCATGATCGGACTCTGGTCTGATCATTGGATTTTTTACTTCCTAACCAAAGCCAGTGCCTGCAGCTATGGACCTCTCCTTGGTGACCGGGGACTCTGAGGACATTTTCTGGGGATGCAAAAATATTAAATACACTTAAAAAAGTAAGAACAACAGCTTAAAACAGCTTATTTATTTTTGAAACACAATATACGTGATATCGAGTGATTTGGTGTGTGTGTGTGTGTGGG
Organism: Barbus barbus; assembly: GCF_936440315.1. Taxonomy (NCBI): domain Eukaryota; kingdom Metazoa; phylum Chordata; class Actinopteri; order Cypriniformes; family Cyprinidae; genus Barbus; species Barbus barbus. The sequence continues at coordinate 32 of NW_027636796.1, read as the reverse complement.
GACACGCCCACTTAGAAACAGCACATGGCTGC